>NW_012305697.1:0-2799 GCF_000151885.1 Dipodomys ordii
AGCGGGACACATTGGGACACAGCGGGGACACAGCAGGGGACACAGCGGGAAAGAGCGGGGACACAACGGGGGACACAGCCGGGAACACAGTGGGACACAGCAGGGGTCACAGCGGGGACACAGCGGGACACAGTGGGGACACAGCGGGACACATCGAGGGACACAGCAGGACACTGCGGGGTACACAGCGGGACACAGCGGGACACAGCGGGGACACATCAGGGTACACAGCAGGACACAGAGGGGAACAAAGGGGGCACACAGAGGGACACAGTGGGACACAGCAGGGTACACAGCGGGGCCACAGCGGGACATCGCAGGGACAAAGCGAGGACAGAGTGGGACACAGAGGTACACAGCGAGGGACACAGCGGGGGACAGAGGGGACAAACCGGGGAACAACGGGGACACAGCGGGACACAGCTAGGACACAGCGAGGACACAGCAGGGACACAGCAGGGGACACAGTGGGACACAGTAGGGGATACAGCAATGACACAGAGGGCACATAGGGGGACACTGCGGGACACAGTGGGACACAGCGGGGACACAGAGGGACATAGCAGTTACACAGCGAGGACACACCAGGGACACAGCGGGGACACAGCGGGGACACAGCGGGGGACACAGTGGGGGACAGAGCGGTTAACAGCGGGGGACACAGCGGGACTCAGCGGAGGACACAGCAAACAACACAGCGGGACACAGCGGGGGACACAGGGGAACACAGCGGGACACAGCCGGACACAGCTGGGGACACAGCGGGTGACACAGCAGGGGAAACAGCGGGAAACAGCGGGGGACACAGCGAGGACACAGCAGGACACAGCGGGGGATACAGCAGGACACAGCGGGGTACACAGAGGGAGACACAGCAGTACACATCGGGACACAGAGGTGTCACAGCAGGACACAGCAGGACACAGCGAAGGACACACCGTGGGAGAGCAGGTACACAGCGGGCTACAGCGGGACACAGCGGGACACAGAGGGACACAGCGGGGAACACAGCGGGACACACAGCGGGACACACCGGGACACAGCGGGGAACACAGCATGGACACAGCGGGTCACAGCGGGGAAATAGTGGGGGACACAGCGGGGGACACAGCGGGATACAGAAGGACACAGCGAGGACACAGCGGGACACAGGAGGACACAGCGGGGACACAGCGGGGACACAGCGGGGGACACAGTGGGACACAGCGGGCACACAGAGGGACTCAGCGGTTACACAGCGAAGACACACCAGGGACACAGCCGGACATAGCGGAGACACAGCAGGGACACAGTGAGACACAGCGAGGACACAGTGGGACACAGCGTGGGATACAGCGGGGGACAGCGGTGACACACCGTCGGACAGCGGGGACACATCAGGACACAGTGGCTGACACAGTGGGACACAGCGTGGGATACAGCGGGGGACAGCGGTGACACACCGGCGGACATCATGGACACAGCGGGACACAGCGGGACACATCGGGGGACACAACAGGACACTTCATCGTACACAGCGGGACACAAAGGTACAAAGCAGGGACACTGTGGGGGACAAGGCGGGACACAGCGAGGACACAGTGGGACACAGGAGGACACAGTGGGACACAGCGGGGACACAGCAGGGGACACAGCAGGACACAGAGGGGACACAGAGGGACTCAGCGGTTACACGGCGAGGACACACCAGGGACACAGTGGGACACAGCGTGGGATACAGCGGGGGACAGCGGTGACACACCGGCGGACAGCATGGGACAGCATGGACACAGCGGGACACAGCGGGACACAGCAGGGGACACAGCGGGGACACAGATGGGACAGCAGGCACACAGCGGGACATAGCGGAACACAGCAGGGCACAGCGGGACACAGCAGGGAACACAGCGGGGAACACAGCGGGACACAGTGGGACACAGCGGGGGACACAGCATGGACACAGCGGCTCAAACCAGGAAATAGTAGGGGACACAGCTGGGGACACAGCGGGACACAGGAGGACAAACAGGGGACACAGTGGGGACACAGCGGGGGACAAAGTGGGACACAGCGGAGACACAGCGGGACAAAGGGAGGACACAGCGGGACACAGCGGGGGATACAGCGGGGGACAGCTCTGACACTCCGGCAGAGAGCGGGACACAGCGGGGACACAGAGGGACTCAGCGGTTACACAGCAAGGACACACCAGGGACACAGCAGGACACAGCGGGACACAGTGGGGTCACAGCAGGACACAGCGGGACACATCGGGGGACACAGCAGGACACTTCAGGGTACACAGCGGGACACAGCGGGACACAAAGGGACAAAGCAGGGACACTGCAGGGGACAAGGCGGGACACAGCGAGGACACAGTGGGACACAGGAGGACACAGTGGGACACAGCGGGGACACATCACGGGACACAGCATGACACAGAGGGGACACAGAGTGACTCAGCCGTTACACAGCGAGGACACACCAGGGACACAGCAGGACACAGCGGAGACACAGTAGGGACACAGTGAGACACAGCGAGGACACAGCGGGACACAGCGTGGGATACAGCGGGGGACAGCGGTGACACACCGTCGGACAGCGGGGACACAGCGGGACACAGCAAGACACAGTGGGGGACACAGTGGGACACAGCGGGGGACACAGCGAGAACACTGCAGGACACAGCGGGGACATAGTGTGGGATAGCGGGGACTCACATGCGGATATTGGGGAATCTACGGGACTCAGCGCTGGATATCTGGGACTCAGCGGGACACAGCGGGAGACAGGGGGGACTCAGTAGGGACACCGCGGGTC
>NW_012305698.1:0-2799 GCF_000151885.1 Dipodomys ordii
CCTCCTCCTCCTCTATTCTCTCGTCTCATCATCTCTCTCTGTCTCTCATCTCTCATCTCTCTCTCATCGTCTCTACTTCTTATGCTTCTTATGCTTCTACTACTTCTTCTTCTACATCTACTTCTTCTACTTCTAATTCTCTTTCTGCTTCTGCTTCTCCTACTTGTTTTTCTGCTTCTTCTTCTGCTTCTCCTTCTACTACTTCTTCTACTTCTCCTTCTGCTTCTCTTTTTGCTTCTCCTTCTGCTTCTGCTTCTTCTTATCCTCCTTCTCCTACTTCTGCTTCTCCTTTCAGCTTCTGCTTCTTCTTCTTCTCCTGCTTCTCCTTCTACATCTCCTTCTGCTTGTGCTTGTCCTTATGCTTCTTCTTCTGCTTCTGCTTCTCCTTCTCCTTCTTTCGTTTCTACTTTTGCTTCTGCTTCTTCTGCTTTTCCTGCTTCTCCTTCTGCTTCTGCTCCTTCTGTTTCTCCTGCTTCTCCTTCTGCATCTTCTTCTACTTCTGCTTCTCCTTCTCCTTCCTCTGCTTCTCCTTCTGATTCTCCTTGTGCTTCTTCTTCTTCTGCTTTACCAGCCTCTCTTTCTGCTTCTCCTTCTGCTTCTCCTTCTGTTTCTCCTTCTCCTTCTTGTTCTTCTGCTTTTCCTTCTGCTTCTGCTACAACGGCTACTGTTTCTACTTCTTCTGTTTCTTCTGCTTCTCCTTCTGCTTTTGATTCTCTTTCTGCATCTGCTTCTCCTTCAGATTCTCATTCTGCTTCTCATTCTGCTTCTCCAGATTCTGATTCTTCTGCTTCTCCTGCTTCTCCTTCTGCTTCTGTTCTGCTTCTGCTTCTTCGGATTCTTATGCTTCTGCTTCTCCTGCTTCTGCTTCTTCTGCTTCCCCTCCTTCTCTTTCTGCTTCTCCTTCTGCTTCTGCTTCTTGTCCTTCTCCTGTTTCTTCTGCTTGTTCTTCTCCTGTTTCTGCATTTCTGGCTGCTCCTTCTGCTGCTCTTTCTGCTTCTCCTGTTGCTTATCCTTCTACTGCTCCTTCTTCTGCTTCTCTTTCTGCTTCTACTCCTGTTTCTCCTTCTCCTTCTCGTTCTTCTGCTTTTCCTTCTGCTTCTCCTTCTGATTCTGAATATTCTGCTTCTTCTGCTACTGCCTCTGCTTCTTCTGTTTCTTCTGCTTCTCCTTCTGCTTTTGCTTCTCTTTCTGCTTCTGCTTCTCCTTCTGCTTCTCCAGATTCTGCTTCTTCTGCTTCTCCTGTATCTCCTCATGCTTCAGGTTCTGCTTCTGCTTCTTCGGCTTCTTCTGCTTCTGCTTCTCCTGCTGCTGCTTCTTCTGCTGCTCCTGCTTCTATTTCTGCTTTTCCTTCTGTTTCTGCTTCTCCTTCTGCTTCTTCTCCTTCTTATGTTTCTTCTGCTTCTGCTTCTCCTGCTTCTGCTTCTCCTGCTTCTCGTTGTGCTTCTCTTTCTGCTTCTCTTTCTGCTTCTCCTTCTCCTTCTTCAGCTTCTCCTTCTGCTTCTCCTTCTCCTTCTGCTTCAATTTCTCCTTCTGCTTCTCATTCTGCTTCTGCGTCTTCTGATTCTTCTGCTTCTCTTGCTTCTGCTTCTCCTTCTTCTCCTACTTCTCGTGCTGCTTCTCCTTCTGCGTCTCTTTCTGCTTCTGCTTATCCTTTTGCTTCTCCTACTCCTACTCCTTCTCTTTCGCCTTCTCCTTCTTGTTCTTCTGCTTGTCCTGGTGCTTCTGCTTCTGCTTATTCTACTATTTCTGTTTCTTCTGCTTCTGCTTCAGATTGTGCTTCTTCTGTTTCTCCTTCTGCTTCAGATTCTGCTTCTGCTTCTTCGGCTTCTCCTGTTTCTTCTGCTTCTGCTTCTCCTGCTTCTTCTGGTTCTCCTGCTTCTCTTTCTGCTTCTCCTTCTGCTTCTGCTTCTGCTCTTCTCCTTCTTCTGTTTCTTTTGCTTCTGTTTCTTCTGCTACTTCTTCTTCTGTTTCTTCGGATTCTACTGCTTCTCTTTCTTCTCCTTCTCTTTCTGCTTCTTCTGATTCTCCTGCTTCTCCTTCTTGTTCTCCTTCAGTTTCTGCTTCTCTTTCTGCTTCTGCTTCTCCTTCTGCTGCTCCTTCTCCTTCTCCTTGTTCTGCTTCTCTCACTGCTTCTGCTTCTTTTGCTTATTCTTTTTCTTCTGCTTCAGCTTCTCCTGCTTCTGCTTCTTCTCCTTCTACTGCTTCTCCTTATACTTCTCCTTATGCTTCTCCTTATACTTCTCCTTATGCTGCTGCTTCTTTTTCTTCTTCTTCTTCGTCTTCTTCTTCTTCTCTTTCTTCTGCTTCTGCTTTTCCTGCCTCTTCTGCTTGTACTGCTTCTCTTTCTGCTTCTTGTCCTTCTCCTGTTTCTTCTCCTTCTGCTTCTCCTGCTTCTGCTTCTTCTGCTTTTCCTGCTTCTCTTTCTGCTTCTCCTTCTGCTTCTCCTTCTGCTTCTCCTCCTTCTCCTTCTTCTGTTTCTTCTTCTTCTGCTTCTCCCGCTTCTGCTTCTTCTGCTTCTCCTGCTTCTCGTTCAGCTTCTCTTCGTCGGCTTCTCTTTCTATTTCTGCTTCTGCTTCTTCTGACTCTGATTCTTCTCCTTCTTCTTCTCCTTCTGCTTCTGCGTCTTCTGCATTTCCTGCTTCTCCTTCTTTATCTCCTTCTGCTTGTGCTTTTCCTCCTGCTTCTTCTTCTGCTCCGGCTTCTCCTTCTCCTCCTTCTGCTTCTCCGTCTGCTTCTGTTTCTTCTGCTTTTCCTGCTTCTCCTTCTATTTCTCCTTCTCGTTCTTCTGCTATCCTTCTG
>NW_012305699.1:0-2799 GCF_000151885.1 Dipodomys ordii
CACAGCGGGGGACACAGGGAGGACACAGCGGAACACAGCATGGGACAAAGCGAGGACACAGCGGGAAACAGCGAGACACAGCGGGACCCAGCGGGGACCCAGCGGGGACCCAGCAGTGGACACAGCGGGACACAGCGGGGGACAAAGAGGGACACCACGGAACACAGCAGGACACAGCGTGAAACAGCGGTGAACCTGCGGGGACACAGCGGGACACAGCGGGGGACACAGCGGGACCCAGCGGGACACAGCGGGGGCACAGCCGGACACAGCAGGGACACAGCGGGGACACAGCGGGACCCAGCAGGACACAGAGGGGGACACAGCGGGTCACAGCGGGACACAGCAGGGGACACAGCAGGGACACAGTGGGACACAGAAGGACACAGCGTGGGACAAAGCAGGAGACAGCGGAGGACACAGCGAGGACACAGCTGGGCACAGCGGGGACACAGAGGGGACTCAGCAGAGGACATATAGGGGAAAAAGTGGGACACCACGGGACACAGTAGGACACAGCGGGACACAGCGGGGACACTGCGGGACACAGCCGGGGGACACAGCGGTGGACAGCAGGGGACAGAGAAGGGACACAGCGGGACAAAGAGGGGACACAGCTGGACACAGAAGGGTACACAGCGGGGCACAGCGGACACACAACGGGGACAGAGCTGGACACAGAGGGACACAGAGGGGACAGAGCGTGACACAGCAGGACACAGCGGGACACAACAGGGGACTCAGCGGGACACAGCGGGGGACACAGGGAGGACACAGCTGGACACTGAGGGAGACAGAGCAAGGACACAGCCGGACACAGCGAAACACAGCGTGACACAGTGGGGACACAGCAGGGAACACAGCGGGACACAGCGGGGGACACAGAGGGACACAGCGGGGTACACAGCAGGGACAAAGCGGGACACAGCGGGGGACACAGTGAGGACAAAGCGGGACACAGCGGTGACAAGCGGGACACAGCTGGGGACACTGCGGGCCACAGCGGGACACAGCGGGGACAGAGCAAGGACACAGTGGGGACACAGCGGGACAAGCCGGACACAGCCGGGGACACAGCGGGACACAGTGAGAGACACAGCGGGGGACACAGCGGGACACAGCGGGGAACAAAGAGAGGACACAGCGGGAACCAGCGGGACACAACGTCGATAGAGTGGGCACACAGCGGGACACAGCGGTGAAACAACGGGACTCAGCAGGGGACACTGCGGGACAGAGAGGGACCCAGCGGGAACACAGCAAGGACACAGCGGGGGACACAGCAGGACACAGCGGTACACAGCGGGGGACACAGCGAGGGACACAGCGGGGGACACAGCAGGACACAGTGGGGAACACAGAGAGAGACACAGCAGGACCCAGCGGGACACAGCATCGATACAGCAGAGACACAGCGGGACACAGCGGGGTACACAGCTGTTGACACAACGGGACACAGTGGGGGACACAGCGGGACACAGCGGGACACAGCGGGGCACAGCAGGGAAAAAACGGGAGACACAGTGGGGAACAGAGCAGGACACAGCGGGGGACACAGAGAGGACACAGTGGGGACACAGCAAGACTCAGCCGGGGACACATGGGGGGACAAAGCGGGACACTACGGGACACAGTGGGACACAGCGGGACACCACGTGGTCACTGCGGGACACAGTGGGGGACAAAGCGGGACACAGCGGGACACAGGGGGGACGCAGCGGGACACAGCGGGACACGGCGGGGGACACAGCGGGACACAGAGGGCGACATAGCGAGGACACATCGGGACACAGCGGGAGACAGCAGGGGACACAGCGAGGACACAGTGGGGGACACAGTAGGGGAAACAGCTGGACACAGCGGGGAACACAGCGAGGACACAACGGCACCCAGCAGGACACAGCGTCGATACAGCGGGGACACAGGGTTACACAGCGTGGTACCCAGCTGTGGACACAAGGGGACAGAGTGGGGGCACAGCGAGACACAGCGGGACACAGCGAGGACACAGCGGAACACATTGGTGACACAGCGGGGAAAACAGCAGGACAAAGCAGCGGACACAGTGGGGGACACAGCGCGACACAGCAAGACATAGCATGGACACAGCAGTAGACACATCGGGACATAGCGGGGGACACAGCTGGGGACACAACGGGACACAGCGGTGGACACAGCGAGGACACAGCAGGACCCACCGGGACCCAGCGGGGGACACAGCGAGGACACAGCAGGACACAGCGGGGGACACAGCGAGGACACAGCGGGGGACACAGCGGGACACAGCGGGGAACACAGCGAGGACACAGCGGGACCCAGCGGGACACAGTGTCGATACAGCGGGCACACAGCGTTACACAGCGTGGTACTCAGCTGTTGACACAACGGGACACAGTGGGGGCACAGCCGGACACAGCGGGACACAGTGGGACACAGCAGGGACAAAGCGTGAGACACAGCGAGGGACAGAGCGGGAGACAGCGGGGAACACAGCGAGGACACTGCGGGACACAGCGGGACACAGCGTCGATACAGCGGGGACACAGCGTTACACAGCGTAGTACACATCTGTTTACACAACGGGACACAGTGGGGGCACAGCCGGACACAGTGGGACACAGTGGGACACAGCAGGGAAAAAGCGTGAGACACAGCAGGGGACAGAGAGGGTGACAGCAGGGGACACAGCGAGGAAACAGCGGGAAACAGCGGTGACACAGCGGGGACTCAGGGGGTGACACAGCGGGACACAGCGGGGGACACAGCGGGACACAGCGCGGGACAAGGCGGGACACAGTG
>NW_012305700.1:0-2799 GCF_000151885.1 Dipodomys ordii
GGAGAAGCAGAAGCGGAAAGAGAATCATAAGTTGAAAGGAGAAGCAGAAGAATCAGAAGAAGCAGTAGCAGTAGCAGTTTGCAGCAGAAGGAGAAGGAGAAGCAGAAGAAGAATGAGAAGCAGAAAGAGAAGCAGTGGAAGCAGAAGAAGCAGGAAAAGCAGAAGCAGAAGAAAGAGAAGAAGAAGCAGAAGAAGAAGATGAAGAAGAAGAAGAAGAAGAAGAAGAAGAAGAAGAAGAAGAAAAAGAAGGTGAAGAAGAAGGAGGAGAAGCATAAGGAGAAGCAGTAGAAGCAGAAGAAGCAGAAGCAGGAGAAGCAGAAGCAGAAGAAAAGTAATAAGCATAAGAAGCAGAATCATTGGAAGAAGGAGAAGGAGCAACAGAAAGAGAAGCAGAAGGAGAATCAGAAGGAGAAACAGAAGAAGGAGAAGCAGAAGCAGAAGAAGCAGCAGAAGGAGAAGCAGAAGCAGCAGAAGATGCAGAAGGAGAAGCAGGAGAAGCAGAAGAAGCAGAAGCAGAAGGAGAAGCAGAAGTAGGAGAAGGAGAAGGAGAAGGAAGGGCAGCAGAAGCAATAGGAGAAGTATTAGGAGAAGCAGAAGCAGAATGAGAAGCAGAAAGAGAAGCACTAGAAGCAGAAGAAGCAGGAAAATCATAAGCAGAAGAAAGAGAATGAGAAGAAGAAGAAGAGGAAGAAGAAGAAGAAGAAGAAGAAGAAGAAGAAGAAGAAGAAGAAGAAGAAGAAGAAGAAGAAGAAGAAGAAGAAGAAGAAGAAGAAGAACAAGAACAAGAACAAGAAGAAGAAGAAGAAGAAGCATAAGGAGAAGCATAAGGAGAAGCATAAGGAGAAGCATAAGGAGAAGCAGTAGAAGCAGAAGAAGCAGAAGCAGGAGAAGCAGAAACAGAAGAAAAAGAATTAGCAAAAGAAGCAGAAGCAGAAGCAGTGGGAGAAGCAGAAGAAGGAGAAGGAGCAGAAGAAGGAGAAGCAGAAGCAGAAAGAGTAGCAGAAACAGAAGGAGAACAAGAAGGAAAAACAGGAGAATCAGAAGAAGCAGAAGTAGAAGCAGAAAGAGGAGAAGAAGGAGAAGCAGAAGTAGAGTCAGAAGAAACAGAAGAAGAAGAAGCAGAAGAAACAGAAGCAAAAGAAACAGAAGAAGGAGAAGAGCAGAAGCAGAAGGAGAAGCAGTAGCAGAAGGAGAAGCAGAAAGAGAAGCAGGAGCAGCAGAAGAATCAGGAGAAGCAGAAGCAGAAGAAACAGGAGAAGGACAAGAAGCAGAAGCAAAATCTGAAGCAGGAGAAACAGAAGAAGCACAATCTGAAGCAGAAGCAGAAGAAACAGAAATATTAGAATAAGCAGAAGCAGAAGCAGCAGGAGAAGCAGAAGAAGAAGACGGAGAAGGCGAGAGAGAAGGATTAGGAGTAAGAGAAGCAAAAGGATAAGCAGAAGCAGAAAGAGACGCAGAAGGAGAAGCAGCACGAAAAGTAGGAGAAGCAGGAGAAGCGGAAGCAGGAGAAACAGAAGAAACAGAAGACGCAGAAGCAGAATGAGAAGCAGAAGGAGAAATTGAAGCAGAAGCAGAAGGAGAAGCAGAAGCAGAAGTAGAAGCAGAAGTAGGAGAAGAAGCAGAAAGAGACGCAGAAAGAGAAGCAGAACGAGAAGCAGGAGAAGCAGAAGCAGGACAAGCAGAAACAGAAGAAACAGAAGAAGGAGAAGAAGCAGAAGCAGAAGGAGAAGCAGAAACAGAAGGAAAAGCAGAAAGAGAAGCAGGAGAAGCAGAAGAAGCAGCAGCAGGAGAAGCAGAAGCAGAAGAAGCCGAAGAAGCAGAAGCAGAACCTGAAGTAGAAGGAGAAGCAGAAGAAGCAGAACCTGGAAAAGCAGAAGGAGAAGCAAAAGCAGAAAGAGAAGCAAAAGCAGAAGGAGAAGCAGAAGAAACAGAAGAAGCAGAGGCAGTAGCGGAAGAAGCAGAAGATGCAGAAGCAAAAGGAGAAGCAGAAGGAAAAGCAGAAGAACGAGAAGGAGAAGTAGAAGGAGAAACAGAAGGAGAAGCAGAAAGAGAAGCAGAAGAAGGAGCAGGAGAAGGAAAAGCAGCTGGAGAAGCAGAAAGAGCAGCAGAAGGAGAAGCAGGAGATGTAGAAACAGGAGAAGCAGAAGCAGAAGAAAAAGGAGAAGGACAAGAAGTAGAAGCAGAAGGAGAAGCAGATACAGAAGGAGAAGAAGAAAGAGAAGGAGGGGAAGCAGAAGAAGCAGAATCAGGAGAAGCAGAAGCATAAGAACCGGAAGAAGCAGAAGCAGAACCAGAAGCAGAAGGAGAAGCAGGAGAAGCAGAAGAAGCAGAATCTGGACAAGCAGAATTGGAAGCAGAAGGAGAAGCAGAAGCGGAAAGAGAATCAAAAGCAGAAGGAGAAGCAGAAGAAACAGAAGAAGCAGAAGCAGTAGCAGTTGCAGCAGAAGTAGAAGGAGAAGCAGAAGGAAAAGCAGAAAAAAGAGAAGGAGAAGGAAAAACAGAAGCAGAAGCAGAAGGAGAATCAGAAGGAGAAGCAGAAGAAGCAGCACAAGGAGAAGCAGAAGCAGAAGAAGAAGCATAAGCACAAGCACAAGCAGAAGGAGATGCAGAAGGAGAAGCAGGAGAATCAGAAGAAGCAGAAGCAGAAGAAGAAATAGAAGTAGGAGAAGGAGAAGGAAGAGCAGCAGAAGCAATAGGAGAAGCAGAAGGAGAAGCAGAAGAAGAATGAGAAGCAGAAAGAGAAGCAGTGGAAGCAGAAGAAGAAGGAAAAGCAGAAGCAGAAGAAAGAGAAGAAGAAGT
>NW_012305701.1:0-2799 GCF_000151885.1 Dipodomys ordii
CGGGACACAACGGGACACAGCGGGGGACACAGCTGGACACAGCAGGGACACAGCAGGGACACAGCGGGACCCAGCAGGACACAGCGGGGGACACAGCGGGACACAGCGGGACACAGCGGGGGACACAGCAGGGACACAGTGGGACACAGTAGGACACAGCGTGGGACAAAGCGGGAGACAGCGGAGGACACAGCGAGGACACAGCTGGACACAGCGGGGACACAGAGGGGACTCAGCAGCGGACATAGAGGGGAAAAAGCGGGACACCACGGGACACAGTAGGACACAGCAGGACACAGCGGGGACACTGCGGGACACAGCCGGGGGACACAGCGGTGGACAGCGGGGGACAGAGAAGGGACACAGCGGGACACAGAGGGGACACAGCTGGACACAGAATGGTACACAGCGGGGCACAGCGGACACACAACGGGGACAGAGCTGGACACAGAGGGACACAGATGGGACAGAGCGTGACACAGCCGGACACAGTGGGACACAGCACGGGACTCAGCGGGACACAGCGGGGGACACAGGGAGGACACAGCTGGACACTGAATGAGACAGAGCAAGGACACAGCCGGACACAGCGAAACACAGCGTGACACAGTGGGGACACAGCAGGGGACACAGCGGGACACAGCGGGGGACACAGAGGGACACAGCGGGGTACACAGCAGCACAAAGCGGGACACAGCGGTGAGACAGCAGACACAGCTGGGGACACTGCGGGACACAGCGGGACACAGCGGGACACAGCCGGACACAGCCGGGGACACAGTGGGACACAGCGAGAGACACAGCGGGGGACCCAGCGGGACACAGCGGGGAACAAAGAGAGGACACAGCGGGACCCAGCGGGACACAGCGTCGATAAAGTGGGGACACAGCGGGACACAGCGGTGAAACAACCGGACTCAGCGGGGGACACTGTGGGACCCAGCGGGACCCAGTGGTGACACAGCAAGGACACAGCGGGGGACACAGCGGGACACAGCGGGACACAGCGGGGGACACAGCAAGGGACACAGCGGGAGACACAGCGGGACACAGTGGGGAACACAGAGAGAGATACAGCAGGACCCAGCGGGACACAGCGTCGATACAGCGGGTACACAGCGGGACACAGCGGGGTACACAGCTGTTGACACCACGGGACACAGTGGGGGACACAGCGGGACACAGCGGGACACAGCGGGGCAGAGCAGGGACAAAACGGGAGACACAGTGGGGAACAGAGCAGGACACAGCGGGGGACACAGAGAGGACACAGTGGGGACACAGCGAGACTCAGCCGGGGACACAACGGGGGAAAAAGCGGGACACCCCGGGACACAGTGGGACACAGCGGGACACAGTGGGGTCACTGCGGGACACAGTGGAGGACAAAGCGGGACACAGTGGGACACAGCGGGGACGCAGCGGGACATAGCGGGACACAGCAGGCACGGCGGGGGACACAGCGGGACACAAAGGGGGACATAGCGAGGACACAGCGGGACACAGCAGGACACAGCGGGGGACACAGCAAGGACACAGTGGGGGAAAAAGTGGGGGAAACAGCTGGACACAGTGGGGAACACAGCGAGGACATAGCGGCAACCAGCGGGACACAGCGTAGATACAGCGGAGAAAGAGCATTACACAGCATGGTACAAAGCTGTGGACACAACGGGACACAGTGGGGGCACAGCGGGACACAGCGGGACGCAGTGGGACACAGCGGGGACAAAGCATGAGACACAGCAGGGGACAGAGCTGGAGACAGCGGGGGACACAGCGGGACACAGCGAGGACACAGCGAGACAGAGCGGGACACTGCAGGGCACAGCGGGGGACACAGCGGGACACAGCGGGGGACACAGCGGGAGACAGCGGGGAACACAGCAAGGACACAGCGGGACACAGCGCTGACACTGTGGGGACACAGCGGGGGACACAGCGGAGGACACAGCCAGACACAGCGGGACACAGCGGGGGACACATTGAGGACTAAGCGGGACAAAGCGGGGACACAGCGGCGACTCACCGGGGGACACAGCGGGAGACAAAGCGGGAGACCACAGAACACAGTGGGAAACAGCGGGACACAGGGGGACAAAGCGTGGGACACATAGGGACACAGCGGGGGACACAGCAGAGGACACAACGGGACACAGTGGAACACAGCGGGGCACACAGGGGGGACACAGCGGGACACAGCGGGGAACACAGCGAGGACACAGCGGGACCCAGCGGTACACAGCGTCGATACAGCGGGGACACAGCGTTACACAGCATGGTACACAGCTGTGAACACAACGGGACACAGTGGGGACACAGCGGGACACAGCGGGACACAGTGGGACACAGCGGGGACAAAGCTTGAGACACAGCGGGGTACAGAGCGGGAGACAGCGGGGGACACAGCGAGGACACAGCGGGACAAAGCGCTGACACTGCGGGGGACACAGCGTGGGACACAGCGGGGGACACAGCCGGACACAGCGGGACACAGCGGGGGAAACAGGGGGGACCCAGCGGGACCCAGCGCGGGACACAGCGTGGACACATTGGGACACAGCGGGGACACAGCGGGACACAGCGGGGGACACAGCAGTACACAGCGGGACACAGCGGGTCACAGCGAGGGACACAGAGGGGTACATAGCGGGACACAGTGGGGAACACCGGGAGGACACAGAGGGACCCAGCGGGACACAGCGTCGATACAGCGGGGACACAGCGAGGACACAGCAGAACACAGCGTGGGAAACAGCGAGGACACAGCGGGACACAGCGAGACACAGCGGGACACAG
>NW_012305702.1:0-2799 GCF_000151885.1 Dipodomys ordii
TTTTTTTTTTTTTTTATATTGTGTATTTAAGTAGGACTCTAGGGGGTCCCTAAGGGGACACAGCATTATACAAGCAGGCACCACTATGTTACTCTAGCGTGGGTATACAGGCTGTGGACACAACGGGACCACAAGTGGGGGGTCTTTGGTGAGGACACATCTGGTCACAGCGGAATTACAGCGGTAGACAAAAGCGGGAAACAGTGGGGGACACTGCGAGGACAGAAAGGGACACAGGGGCGACACAGAGGGGACGCAGCTGGGGACACAGCGTGGGACAAAGTGGGACACCACGGGACACAGTGTTACACAGCGGGACACAGCGGGGACACTGCGGGACACAGCAAGATAAAGCGGGGGACAGAGCGCGACACAGCGGGACACAGCGGGGGACAGCGGGGGACACAGCGGGACACAGTGGGCTACCCAGTGAGGACACAGCGGGACACAACAGGGGACACAGCGAGGACACAGCGGGGGACACAGCGGGGGACACAGCGAGACACAGTGGGGAACACAGCGAGGACACAGCGGGACACAACGGGACACAGCATCGATACAGCAGGGAGGCAGCGTTACACAGCGTGGTACACACTGTGGACACAACTGGACACAGTGGGGGCACAGCGGGACACAGCGGGACGCAGTGGGACACAGCGGGGACAAAGCGTGAGACACAGCGAGGGACAGAGAGGGAAACAGCAGGGGACACAGGGAGGAAACAGCGGGACACAGCGGTGACACAGCGGGGACTCAGCGGGGGACACAGTGGGACACAGCGGGGGACACAGCGGGACACAGCGCGGGACACTGCGGGACACAGTGTGGGACAGAGCGTGGGACACAGCGAGACACAGCGGGGACAAAGCTGGACACAGCGAGGTACACAGAGGGACACAGTAGGGACACAGCGGGGAAACAGCGTGACAGAAAAGGACACAGCTGGACACAGCGGGGTACACAGCGGGACACAGCGGGCACACAGCTGGGACACAGCGGGACACAGCGGGGGACACAGCGGGACACAGCGGGGGACCCAGCAAGGACACAGCGGGACACAGCGGGGGACACAGCGAGGACACAGCGGTGGACACAACGGTGGACACAGCGGGACACAGCGGGGAACACAGCGAGGACACAGCGGGAAACACAGCGAGGTCACAGCGGGGGACAAAGCGGGACAACACGGGACACTGTGTGACACAGTGGGACACAGCGGGGACACTGCAGGGGCACAGCGAGACAAAGCGGGCGACACAGCGAGACACAGCGGGGGACACAGCGGGGACCAGCAGGGGACAGAGAGGGGACACAGAGGGACACAGCGGGGGACACAGAGGGGTACACAGGGGGACACAGCCGGAAACACAGCGCGGACACAGTGGGACACACCGGGACACAGCGTCAATACAGCGGGGACAGAGAAGGTCACAGCAGGGACACAGCGGGACACAGCGGGACACAGCGGGGGACACAGCGGGACACAGCGGGGACACAGCGGGACACAGCGGGGGACACAGTGGAACACAGTGTGGGACACAGCGAGGACACAGCAGGACACAGCGGGACACAGCGACGACACAGCAGGGACACAGCAGGGACACAGCGGGGACACAGCGGGGGACACAGCGGGACACAACGAGGAACACAGTGAGGACACAGCGGGACCCAGCAGGACACAGCGTCGATACAGTGGGGACACAGCAGGACACAGCGGGGTACACAGCTGGGGACACAAACGGACACAGCGGGGGACACAGCGAGGACAAGCGGGACACAGTGGGACACAGCGAGGACACTGCGGGAACATAGCGGGACACAGCGGGGTACACAGGGGGACACAGCGGGACACAGCTTGGGATACACGGAGGACATAGCTGGACACAGTGGGGGACACAGCGAGGACACAGCGGTACAGTGGGGTGCGGGATACAGCGGGG
The DNA here is from genome assembly GCF_000151885.1 of Dipodomys ordii. Lineage (NCBI taxonomy): Eukaryota > Metazoa > Chordata > Mammalia > Rodentia > Heteromyidae > Dipodomys > Dipodomys ordii. The sequence continues at coordinate 1,941 of NW_012305702.1, forward strand.
GACACAGCGGGAGACAGCGGGGGACACAGCGAGGACACAGCGGGACACAGTTGCGACACAGAGGGGACTCAGTGGGGACACAGCGGGGGACAAAGCAGGACACAACGGGACAGTGTGACACAGCGGGACACAGCGGGGACACTGCGGGGACACAGCGGTACAAAGCGTGGGACACAGCGGGGACTCAGCGGGGGACACAGCGGGGGACAAGGCGGGACACCACGGAACACAGCGGGTCACAGTGGGAAACAGCGGTGACCCTGTGGGGACACAGCGGGACCCAGTGGGGGACACAGCAGGACACAGCGGGGACTCACCTGGGGACACAGCGAAGGACAAACTGGGACACCACGGGACACAGTGGGACACAGCGGGACACAGCGGGGACACTGTGGGAACATAGCGGGACACAGCGGGGGACACAGGGGGACACAGCGGGACACAGCAGGGACAGAGCGGGACACAGCGGGACACAGCGGGGACACTGCGGGAACATAGCGGGACACAGCGGGGTACACAGCAGGACACAGCAGTGGACACAGCGGGAACACAGCTGGACACAGCGGGGTACACAGTGGGACACAGGGGGCACACAGTGGGGACACAGCGGGGGACACAGCGGGACACAGCGGGTCACAGCGGGGGACACAGCGGGGGACACAGCGGGACACAGCGGGGACTCACCTGGGGACACAGCGAAGGACAAACTGGGACACCACGGGACACAGTGGGACAAAGCGGGACACAGCGGGGACACTGCGGGAACATAGCGGGACACAGCGGGGGACACAGGGGGACACAGCGGGACACAGCAGGGACAGAGCGGGACACAGCGGGACACAGCGGGGACACTGCGTGA
>NW_012305703.1:0-2799 GCF_000151885.1 Dipodomys ordii
GAGTCCCCCGATGAGTCGAAGAAAGTGTCCAGATGTTTTTCAGGATGTGTCAACAATAAGTCACGATGTGTCCTCGCTGCGTCCCATACTGTCTCGCTGTGCCCCCACTTTGTCCCGTTTTGTCCACAGCGGGGTAGCACGCTGTGTAACCCTGTGCCCCCGCTGTATGGAATATGTGTCAAGATGGGTCCCGAGGTGTCCTCGCCGTGTTCCCCGCTGTGTCCCTCTGTGTCCCCAGCTGTGTCCCCCGGTGAGTCCCGCTGGATGGTAGCTGGGTCCCCCGACGCGACCCGATGTGTCCCACGCTGTGTTTCGCTGTGTCCCAATATGTCCAGCTCGGTCCAAGTTGTGTCCCGCAGAGAGCCCCATGAGTCCCGCTGAGTACTCCGTCGTGTCCAGATGTATCATCATGTGTCTCGCTTTCGCCCCTCTCTGTCTCCGCTGTCCCCTGCTGTGTCCCCCGCTGTGTCCCGCTGTGTGCCGCTGTGTCCCCCACTTTGTCCCGCTGAGTCCCCTCTGTGTCACCGCTGTGTCCCGCTGTGTACCCCGCTGTGTCCCACTATGTTCCCGCAGTGTCCCCGCTGTGTACCGCTCTTTCCCGCTTTGTCCTCTCTGTGTCCCCCGCAGTGTCCCGTTGTGTCCCCAGCTGTGGACCCCGGTGTGTCCCGCTGTGACCCCGCTGTAACGACGCTGGGTCCCGCTGGGTCCCGCTATGTCCTCCATGTGTTGCCCGCTGTGTCCCGTTGTGTCCCCAGCTGTGTACCTCGCTGTGTCCCAGCAGTATCGACGCTGGGTCCCGCTGGGTCCCGCTGTGTCCTCCCTGTGTCCCACGCTGTGTCCCGCTGTGTCCGCCACTGTGTCCCGCTGTGTCTACTGCTTTGTCCCCGCTGTGTCCCGCTGTGTCCCGCTGTGTCCTCGCTGTGTCCCACGCTGTGTTCTGCTGTGGCCTCACTTTTTTCCCCGCTGTGTCCCGCTGTGTACCCCTCTGTGTCCCCCCGCTGTGTCCCGCTGTGTCCCCCGCTGTGTCCCTGCTGTGTCCCCGCTCTGTCCTGCTGTGTCCCGCTGTGTACTGCTGTGTCCCCCGCTGAGTCCCGCTGTGTCCCAATGTGTCCTCGCTCTGTCCCCCGCTGTGTCCCGCTGTGTCCTCTTTGTGTCCCCCGCGGTGTCCCGCTGTGTCCCGCTGTGTCCCCCGCTGTGTCCCCCGCTATGTCCCGCTGTGTCCCCCGCTGTGTCCAACTGTGTCCTTGCTGTGTCCCCCGCTGTGTCCCGCTGTGTCCTGCTGTGTCACGCTGTTTCCCCACTGCGTCCCAGCTGTGTCCCTCTGTGTACCCCGCTGTGACCAGCTTTGTCCCCACTGTGTCTCGCTGTGTCCCACGCTCTGTCCCACACTGTGTCCCGCTCTGTCCCCCTCTGTGTCCCGCTGTGTCCCCCGATGTGTCCCACTGTGTCCACGCAGTATCACTGCTGTTTCCTGCTGTGTCCCGCTGTGTTCCGTGGTGTCCCTCTTTGTCTCCCGCTGTGTCCCCCGCTGAGACCCCGCTGTGTCAACGCTGTGTCCAGCTGTGTCCTCGCTGTGTCCCCCGCTGTCTCCAGCTCTGTCCCCCTCTGTGTCTCACGCTTTTTCCCCGCTGTGTCCCACTGTGTCCCGCTGTGTCCCGCTGTGCCCCCATTGTGTCCCGTTGTGTCCACAGCTGTGTATCACGCTGTGTAACGCTGTGTGCCCGCTGTATCGACGCTGTGTCCCGCTGTGTCCCCCGCTGTGTCCTCGCTGTGTTCCCCGCTGTGTCCCGCTGTGTCCCCCGCTGTGTCCTCGCTGTGTCCCCCGCTGTGTCCCGCTGTGTCCTCGCTGGGTCTCCCGTTGGGTCCCGCTGTGTCCCCCGCTATGTCCCGATGTGTACCGCTGTGTCCCCCACTGTGTCCTGTTGTGTCCCCAGCTGTGTACCCCGTTGTGTCCCGCTGTATCAACGCTGTGTCCCACTGGGTCCCGCTGTTTCCTTCCTGTGTTGCCCGCGGGGTCTCGCTGTGTCCCCGCTGTATCGACGCTGTGTCCCCGCTGTGTCCCGCTGTGTCCCGCTCTGTCCTCGCTGTGTCCCCTGCTGTGTCCCCTTGTGTCCCCAGCTGTGTCCCCTGCTATGTCCCGCTGTGTCTACTGCTGTGTCCACGCTGTGTCCCGCTTTGTCTCGCTGTGTCCCGCTGTGTCCTCTCTGTGTCCCCTGCTATGTTCCGCTGTGTCCTCGCTGTGTCCCCTGCTGTGTCCCGCTGTGTCCCCATTGTGTCCCCCGCTGTGTCGCGCTGTGTCCCGCTGTGTCCCCCGCTGTGTCCGCTGCTGTGTCCTGCTATGTCCCCCGCTGTGTCACCAATGTGTCCCGCTGTGTCCTCGCTGTGTCCCGCTGTGTCTCGCTGTGCCCCCACTCTGTCCCGTTGTGTCCACAGCTGGGTACCACGCTGTGTAACACTGTGTCCCTGCTGTATCGACGCTGTGTCCTGCTGGGTCCCGCTGTGTCCTCGCTGAGTTCCCCGCTGTGTCCCGCTGTGTCCCCAGCTGTGTCCCCCGCTGTGTCCCGCTGTGTCCAAGCTGGGTCCCCTGCTGTGTCCCTCTGTGTCCCCTGCTGTGTTCCGCTGTGTCCCGCTATGTCCCGCTTGGTCCCTGCTGTGTCCCCGCTGTGTGCCCGGCTGTGTCCTGCTGTGTACTACATTGTGTCCAGCTGTGTCACCGCTGCGTCTCTCTTTGGCCCCTCTCTGTCTCCGCTGTGTCCCGCTGTGTCCCGCTGTGTCCCGCTGTGTCCCCCGCTTTGTTGA
>NW_012305704.1:0-2799 GCF_000151885.1 Dipodomys ordii
TCACTCTGCCCCTCTTCTCTCCTCTCCAATTCCCCCGGACCCTCCCCCATCCCCCCCCCGTCAGGCACCAGAAATGAGATCCCTCCCCTTCGCCTATTGCGTCAATTACAAACAAAAGGCAGCGTGAGATTCAAGCAAATTTGTTTTATTTTGTTCCGAGGGTAGGGTTGTGGATTTTGGTGCGGGGGGTGGTCGGAGGTCGTGGTCTTGGTTGAGTAATCGCCTGCCGGGGGGGTGAGGATGGACGGTTACGCCACCTGCATGGATGGCTCGCGTTCCCCTCTGGCTGTCTGGTTGCCGCTGAGTGCTTCAGATATCACCATCCGGTCAGGAAGCAGGGGCTGGAAGATAAAGAGATATTAAAGAGATCATTAGGAGCAGGACTCCAGGGAAGCCCAAAGGCGGGGGGGGCGGCGGTAGTGGGGAGGGAGAGAATGGTGGAGAGGAGGGGATACGGATCTATCCAGGGAACGAGCGACTCCTCCCCCTCCACCTCCCCCTCCGCAACACGTCGGCTGGGGGTCGAAACCCTGCCCTCCCCCCTCCCCGTCGTCATGGCTACGACAGAGGAAAAGCAAATGATGATAATAATGAATCATAACAACCTATATGTATGTGAATGTCAGAACTCTCACTCCCCACTGCCGGGTAGGTGAGGACTGACTGACTGAGTGAGTGACTGACCCAACCCGTGTTTTGCCCCTCCCGCCGCCCCATCCACCTTGTCGACGGCGAACGCGCGCCATCTAGTGGTGGTTTTGTGAATTGCAGTTTTCTCTCATGAAATGCATGGGGGAAAAAAAAGAACAAACAAACCACGCACTGACTGACTGAGAAAACCGGCCCAGGCTGGCTGGCCCCGAGAGAGACTGCCTTCTTTTCAGAGAAGGGGTGGGGTGGGGATGATGATGTGCCTCGTTGGAGTATGGGGCCCATGCATAGGCAGGCAGGCAGGCTCGGAGTGGGACCGTTGTGTGTTGGAGCGCCAGTACAGTAGCTCAAGCCCCAGGATGGACTGGCAAGTGAAGAGGAAAAGGAGGGAGGGAGTGCGGGCGGGCAGGCGGGCGGGAGAGAGAATTCAAACGAGAGAGAGAGAGAGAGAGAGACAGACAGACAGACAGACAGACAGAGACAAAGAGAGACACAGAGAGAGAAATAGAGAAACAGAAACAGAGAGACAAGAGACAGAGACGTGGTGAATTGGTCCGGCTGGACTACATACATGCTCTGTCACGTCCGAACTTTGAGTTTCCTCAAAGATGCACGCACGCACACACACAGATACACTGAGATGCCCTCTGCCCCCTCTTCTCTCCTCTCCAATTCCCCCGCCCCCTCCTCCCCGCCCCCCCGTCAGGCACCAGAAATGGGATCCCTCCCCTTCGCATATTGCGTCAATTACAAACAAAAGGCAGCGTGAGATTCAAGCAAATTTGTTTTATTTTGTTCCGAGGGTAGGGTGGTGGATTTTGGTGCGGGGGGGGGGGTCGGAGGTCGTGGTAGTGGTCGAGTAATCGCCTGCGGGGGGGGGGTGAGGATGGACGGTTACGCCACCTGCATGGATGGCTCGCGTTCCCCTCTGGCTGTCTGGTTGCCGCTGAGTGCTTCAGATATCACCATCCGGTCAGGAAGCAGGGGCTGGAAGATAAAGAGATATTAAAGAGATAATTAGGAGCAGGACTCCGGGGAAGCACGAAGGCGGGGGGCCGGGGGAGGGATAGAATGGTGGAGAGGAGGGGAGACGGATCTATCCAGGGAACGAGCGACTCCTCCGCCTCCCCCTCCCCTTCCGCAACACGTCGGCTGGCGGTCGAAACCCCGCCCTCCCCCCTCCCCGTCGTCATGGCTACGACAGAGGAAAAGCAAATGATGATAATAATGAATCATAACAACCTATATGTATGTGTATGTCAGAACTCTCACTCCCCACTGCCGGGTAGGTGAGGACTGACTGACTGAGTGAGTGACTGACCCGACCCGTGTTTTGCCCCTCCCGCCGCCCCATCCACCTTGTCGACGGCGAACGCGCGCCATCTAGTGGTGGTTTTGTGAATTGCAGTTTTCTCTCATGAAATGCATGGGGGAAATAAAAGAACAAACAAACCACGCACTGACTGACTGAGAAAACCGGCCCAGGCTGGCTGGCCCCGAGAGAGACTGCCTTCTTTTCAGAGAAGGGGTGGGGTGGGGATGATGATGTGCCTCGTTGGAGTATGGGGCCCATGCATAGGCAGGCAGGCAGGCAGGCAGGCTCGGAGTGGGACCGTTGTGTGTTGGAGCGCCAGTACAGTAGCTCAAGCCCCAGGATTGACTGGCAAGTCGAGAGGAAAAGGAGGGAGGGAGTGCGGGCGGGCGGGCGGGCGGGAGAGAGAATTCAAAAGAGAGAGAGAGAGAGAGACAGACAGACAGACAGACAGACAGACAGAGACAAAGAGAGACACAGAGAGAGAAATAGAGAAACAGAAACAGAGAGACAAGAGACAGAGACGTGGTGAATTGGTCCGGCTGGACTACATACATGCTCTGTCGCGTCCGATCTTTGGGTTTCCTCAAAGATGCACGCACGCACACACACAGATACACTGAGATGCCCTCTACCCCTCTTCTCTCCTTTCCAATTCCCCCGGCCCGTTCCTCCTCCCCCCCCCCTTTTCCCCTCCCCCCCCGTCAGGCACCAGAAATGAGATCCCTCCCCTTCGCCTATTGCGTCAATTACAAACAAAAGGCAGCGTGAGATTCAAGCAAATTTGTTTTATTTTGTTCCGAGGGTAGGGTGTGATTTTGTGCTGGGGGGGGGGG
>NW_012305705.1:0-2799 GCF_000151885.1 Dipodomys ordii
TCAGGAGAGCAGATGATCAGGAGAAGCAGATTCAGAAGAAACAGGAGAAGCCGAAGAAGCAGAAGAAGAATCTGAAGCAGGAGAAACAGAAGAAGCACAATCTGAAGCAGAAGCAGAAGAAAGAGAAATAGTAGAATATGCAGAAACAGAAGCAGCAGGAGAAGCAGAAGAAGAAGACGGAGAAGACGGAGAAGGCGAAAGAGAAGGATTAGGAGTAGGAAAAGCAAAAGAAGAAGCAGAAGCAGAAAGAGACGCAGAAGGAGAAGCAGCACGAGAAGTAGGAGAAGCAGAAGCAGGAGAAGCAGAAGAAACAGAAGACGCAGAAGCAGAATGAGAAGCAGAAGGAGAAATTGAAGCAGAAGCAGAAGCAGAAGGAGAAGCAGAAGCCGAAGGAGAAGCAGAAGAAGGAGAAGGAGAACAGAAAGAGAAGCAGAAAGAGAAGCAGAACGAGAAGCAGGAGAAGCAGAAGCAGGAGAAGCAGAAGCAGAAGAAACAGAAGAAGGAGAAGCAGCAGAAGCAGAAGGAGAAGCAGAAACAGAAGGAAAAGCAGAAAGAGAAGCAGGAGAAGCAGAAGAAGCAGCAGCAGGAGAAGCAGAAGCAGAAGAAGCCGAAGAAGCAGAAGCAGAACCTGAAGCAGAAGGAGAAGCAGGAGAAGCAGAAGAAGCAGAAGCTGGAGAAGCAGAAGGAGAAGCAGAAGCAGAAAGAGAAGCAAAAGCAGAAGGAGAAGAAGAAGGAGAAGCAAAAGAAACAGAAGAAGCAGAGGCAGTAGCAGAAGAAGCAGAAGATGCAGAAGCAGAAGGAGAAGCAGAAGGAAAAGCAGAAGAACGAGAATGAGAAGTAGAAGGAGAAACAGAAGGAGAAGCAGAAAGAGAAGCAGAAGCGGAAAGAGAATCAAAAGCAGAAGGAGAAGAAGAAGAAACAGAAGAAGCAGAAGCAGTAGCAGATGCAGCAGAAGTAGAAGGAGAAGCAGAAGGAAAAGCAGAAAAAAGAGAAGGAGAAGGAAAAACAGAAGCAGAAGCAGAAGGAGAATCAGAAGGAGAAGCAGAAGAAGCAGAAGGAGAAGCGAAGGAGAAGCAGAAGAAGAAGCATAAGGACAAGCACAAGCAGAAGGAGATGCAGAAGGAGAAGCAGGAGAAGCAGAAGAAGCAGAAGCAGAAGAAGAAATAGAAGTAGGAGAAGGAGAAGGAAGAGCAGCAGAAGCAATAGGAGAAGCAGAAGGAGAAGCAGAAGAAGAATGAGAAGCAGAAAGAGAAGCAGTGGAAGCAGAAGAAGCAGGAAAAGCAGAAGCAGAAGAAAAGTAATAAGCATAAGAAGCAGAATCATCGGAAGAAGGAGAAGGAGCAACAGAAGGAGAAGCAGAAGGAGAAGCAGAAGAAGAAGCAGAAGCAGAAGAAGCAGCAGAAGGAGAAGCAGAAGCAGCAGAAGATGCAGAAGGAGAAGCTGGAGAAGCAGAAGAAGCAGAAGCAGAAGGAGAAGCAGAAGTAGGAGAAGAAGAAGGAGAAGGAAGGGCAGCAGAAGCAATAGGAGAAGCATTAGGAGAAGCAGAAGCAGAATGAGAAGCAGAAGGAGAAGCAGTAGAAGCAGAAGAAGCAGGAGAATCATAAGCAGAAGAAGGAGAAGGAGAAGAAGAAGAAGAAGAAGAAGAAGAAGAAGAAGAAGAAGAAGAAGAAGAAGAAGAAGAAGAAGAAGAAGAAGAAGAAGAAGAAGAAGAAGAAGACGAAGAAGAAGAAGAAGCATCAGCATAAGGAGAAGCATAAGGAGAAGCATAAGGAGAAGCAGTAGAAGCAGAAGAAGCAGAAGCAGGAGAAGCAGAAGCAGAAGAAAAAGAATAAGCAAGAGAAGCAGAAGCAGAAGCAGTGGGAGAAGCAGAAGAAGGAAAAGGAGAAGGAGAAGCAGAAGGAGAAGCAGAAGCAGAAAGAGAATCAGAAACAGAAGGAAAACAAGAAGGAGAAGCAGGAGAAGCAGAAGAAGCAGAAGTAGAAGCAGAAAGAGGAGAAGAACGAGAAGCAGAAGTAGAATCAGAAGAAACAGAAAAAGAAGAAGCAGAAGAAACAGAAGCATAAGAAACAGAAGAAGGAGAAGAGCAGAAGCAGAAGCAGAAGGAGAAGCAGTAGCAGAAGGAGAAGCAAAAGAGAAGCAGGAGAAGCAGAAGAAGCAGGAGAAGCAGAAGCAGAAGAAACAGGAGAAGCCGAATAAGAATCTGAAGCAGGAGAAACAGAAGAAGCACAATCTGAAGCAGAAGCAGAACAAACAGAAATAGTAGAATAAGCAGAAGCAGAAGCAGCAGGAGAAGCAGAAGAAGAAGACGTCGAAGGCGAAAGAGAAGGATTAGGGGTAGGAGAAGAAAAAGGATAAGCAAAAGTAGAAAGAGACGCAGAAGGAGAAGCAGCAAGAGAAGTAGGAGAAGCTGGAGAAGCAGAAGCAGAAGAAACAGAAGACGCAGAAGCAGATTGAGAAGCAGAAGGAGAAATTGAAGCGGAAGCAGAATCAGAAGGAGAAGAAGAAGCAGAAGGAGAAGCAGAAGAAGGAGAAAGAGAAGCAGAAAGAGAAGCAGAAATGGAAGCAGAACGAGAAGCAGGAGTAGCAGAAGCAGGAGAAGCAGAAGCAGAAGAAACAAAAGAAGGAGAAGAAGCAGAAGCAGAAGGAGAAGCAGAAGAAGCAGGAAAACAGAAACAAAAGAAAGAGAAGAAGAAGGAGAAGAAGAAGAAGAAGAAGCATAAGGAGAAGCATAAGGAGAAGCAGTAGAAGCAGAAGAAGCAGAACCAGGTGAAGCAGAAGAGGAGAAAAAGAATAAGCAAA
>NW_012305706.1:0-2798 GCF_000151885.1 Dipodomys ordii
GTTCTCTTCTCCTTCTCGTTCTCCCGCTTTTCTCTGCTTCTCTTCTGCTTCTCCTTCTCCTTCTGCTCTGCTTCTCCCAGTGCTCTGCTCTGCTTCTTTTGCTTATTCTTTTTCTTCTGCTCTGCTTCTCCTGCTTCTGCTTCTTCTGCTTCTACTGCTTCTCCTTATGCTTCTCCTCTTCTCTTCTTCTCTTCTTCTTCATCTTCTTCTTCTTCTTCTTCTTCTTCTTCTTCTTGTTCTACTTCTTCTTCTTCATCTTCTTCTTCTTCTTCTTCTTCTTCTTCTTCTTCTTCTTCTTCTTCTTCTTCTTCTTCTTTTCTTCTTCTTCCTCTTCTTCTTCTTCTGTATCTTCTGTTTCTGCTTCTCTTGCTTCTGCATTTGTGCTTCTCCTCCTTCTCTTTCTTCTTCCCATTCTTCTGCTTCTCCTTCTGCTTCTCCTATTGCTTCGGCTGCCCTTCCTTCTCCTTCTCCTTCTTCTACTTCTGCTTCTCCTTCTGCTTTTGCTTCTTCTGCTTCTCCTGCTTCTCCTTCTGCATCTTCTTCTGCTTCTGCTTCTCCTTCTGCTGCTTCTTCTGCTTCTGCTTCTCCTTCCTCTGCTTCTCCTTCTGCTGCTCCTTCTGCTTCTCCTTCTGCTGCTCCTTCTGCTTTTCGTTCTGCTTCTGATTCTCCTTCAGCTCTTCCTACTCCTAATCCTTCTCTTTCTCCTTCTCCTTCTTCTTCTTCTGCTTCTCGTTCTGCTTCTGCTACTGCTTCTTCTGCTTGTTCTGTTTCTTCTGCTTCAGGTCCTGCTTCTGCTTCTTCAGCTTCTTCGGTTTCTTGTGCTTCTGCTTCTCCTGCTACTGCTTCTTCTCCTTCTCTTTCTGCTTCTCCTTCTGCTTCTGCTTCTCCTTCTGCTCCTTCTCCTTCTTCTCTTTCTTCTTCTTCTTCTTCTTCTTCTGCTTCTCGTGCTTCTGCTTCTTCTGCTTCTCCTTCCTTTCCTGTGCTTCTGCTTCTCCTTCTCCTTCTTCTGCTTCTCTTTCTGCTTCTGCTTCTTCTGATTCTCCAACTAATCCTTCTTCTTCTCCTTCTGTTTCTGCTTCCCTTTCTGCTTCTTCATCTCCTTCTGCTTCACCTTCTGCTGCTCCTTCTCCTTCTTCTGTTTCTCCCTCTGCTTCTGCTTCTGCTTCTTATGTTTCTTCTTGTTCTTCTGCTTCTGCTTCTCCTGTTTCTGCTTCTCCTGCTTCTGCTTCTTATGCTTCTACTGCTTCTTCTTCTGCTTCTGCTTCTTCTGCTTCTACTTCTCTTTCTGCTTCTGCTTCTCCTGCTTGTTTTTCTGCTTCTTCTGCTGCTTCTCCTTCTGCTGCTTCTTCTACTTCTCCTTCTGCTTCTCTTTTTGCTTCTCTTTCTGCTTCTGCTTCTTCTGTTTCTCCTGCCTGAATTTCTGGTTCTACTTGTTCTGTTGCTTCTCCTTCTGCTTCTGCTTCTACTTCTGCTTCTGTTTCTGCTTCTTCACTTTCGGCTTCTTCCGCTTCTGCTTCTTCTGCTTCTCCTTCCTTTCCTCTGCTTCTGCTTCTCCTTCTCCTTCTACTGCTTCTCGTTGTGCTTCTGCTTCTTCTCATTCTCCAACTAATCCTTCTTCTTCTCCTTCTGTTTCTGCTTCTCTTTCTGCTTCTATATCTCCTTCTGCTTCTCCTTCTGCTTTTGATTCTCTTTCTGCTTCTGCTTCTCCTTCAGCTTCTCATTCTGCTTCTCCAGATTCTGCTTCTTCTGCTTCTCCTGCTTCTCCTTCTACTTCAGGTTCTGCTTCTGCTTCTTCGGATTCTTATGCTTCTGCTTCTCCTGCTTCTGCTTCTTCTGCTTCCCCTCCTTCTCTTTCTGCTTCTTCTGTTTCTGCTTCTCCTTCTGCTTCTGCTTCTTGTCTTTCTCCTGATTCTTCTACTTCTGCTTCTCCTGTTTCTGCATCTCCTCCTTCTCCTTCTGTTGTTCTTTCTGCTTCTCCGGCTGCTTTTCCGTCTCCTGCTCCTTCATCTGCTTCTCTTTCTGCTTCTCCTTCTGTTTCTCCTTCTACTTCTCGTTCTTCTGCTTTTCCTTCTGCTTCTCCTTCTGCTTCTCCAGAATCTGCTTCTTCTGCTTCTACTGCTTCTCCTTCTGCTTCAGGTTCTGCTTCTGCTTCTTCGGCTTCTTCTGCTTCTGCTTCTCCTGCTTCTGCTACTTCTCCTTCTTCTGTTTTTTCTGTTTCTGCTTCTCCTGCTTCTGCTTCTCCTGCTTCTCGTTCTGCTTCTTTTTCTGCTTCTCCTTCTCCTTCTTCTGCTTATCCTTCTGCTTCTCCTTCTGCTTCTGCTTCAATTTCTCCTTGTAATTCTCATTCTGCTTATGCGTCTTCTGTTTCTTCTGCTTCTCCTGCTTCTCCTACTGCTCGTGCTGCTTCTCCTTCTGCGTCTCTTTCTGCTTCTGCTTATCCTTTTGCTTCTCCTACTCCTAATCCTTCTCTTTCGCCTTCTCCTTCTTCTTCTTCTGCTTCTCCTGGTGCTTCTGCTTCTGCTTATTCGACTATTTCTGTTTCTTCTGCTTCTGCTTCAGATTGTGCTTCTTCTGTTTCTCCTTCTGCTTCAGATTCTGCTTCTGCTTCTTCGGCTTCTCCTGTTTCTTCTGCTTCTGCTTCTCCTGCTTCTTCTGCTTCTCCTGCTTCTCTTTCTGATTCTCCTTCTGCTTCTGCTTCTCCTTCTGCTTCTGCTTCTGCTCTTCTCCTTCTTCTGTTTCTTTAGCTTCTGTTTCTTCTGCTTCTTCTTCTTCTGTTTCTACTTCTGCTTCTCCTTTGA
>NW_012305707.1:0-2798 GCF_000151885.1 Dipodomys ordii
GTTCTCCTTCCGGTTCTTGGGCTTCTTCTGTTTCTTCTGCTTCTGCTTCTCCTGCTACTGCTTCTTCTGCTTCTCTTTCTGCTTCTCCTTATGCTTCTGCTTCTCCTTATGCTTCTGCTTCTCCTTCTGCTCCTTCTCCTTCTTCTGCTTCTCCCGCTTCTGCTTCTTCTGCTTCTCCTGCTTTTCCTTCTCCTTCTGCTTCTCCTTCTCCTTCTTCTGCTGCTCTTTCTGCTTATGCTTCTTCTGATTCTCCAACTTCTCCTTCTTCTTCTCCTTCTGTTTCTGCTTCTCTATCTGCTTCTGCATCTCCTTCTGCTTCACCTTCTGCTGCTCTTTCTCCTTCTTCTGTTTCTCCCTCTGCTTCTGCTACTTATGATTCTTCTTTTTCTTCTGCTTCTCCTGCTTCTTCTGCTTCTCCTGCTTCTCTTTCTGCTTCTGCTTATCCTTCTGTTTCTCCTTCTCTTTCTCTTTCTCCTTCTTCTTCTTCTGCTTCTCCTGCTGCTTCTTCTTCTGCTTCTTCTGCTTTTTCTGTTTCTTCTTCTTCTTCTGCATCAGCTTCTGCTTCTTCTGCTTTTCCTTCTGCTTCTGTTTCTCCTTCTGCTTCTGCTCTTCTCCTTCTTCTGCTGCTACTTCTCCTGCTTTTTCTTCTTCTGCTTCTCCTACTTCTCCTTCTGCTTCTCCGTGCCATTCTCCTTCTCCTTCAATTTCTCCTTATTGTGCTTCTCATTCTGCTTCTGCTTCTGCTTCTCCTGCTTCTGCTTCTTCTGTTTCTCCTTCTGCTTCTGCTCCTCCTACTCGTAATCCTTCTCTTTCTCCTTCTTCTTCTACTGCTTCTCGTTCTGCTTCTGCTTCTTCTGCTTGTTCTGTTTCTTCTGCTTCTGCTTTTCCAGCTTCTGCTGTTTCTGCTTCTCCTTCTGCTTCAGGTTCTCCTTCTGGTTCTTGGGCTTCTTCTGTTTCTTCTGCTTCTGCTTCTCCTGCTACTGCTTCTTATGCTTCTCTTTCTGCTTCTCCTTCTGCTTCTGCTTTTCCTTCTGCTCCTTCTCCTTCTTCTGTTTCTTCTTCTTCTTCTGCTTCTCCCGCTTCTGCTTCTTCTGCTTCTCCTTCCTTTCCTCTGCTTCTGCTTCTCCTTCTCCTTCTTCTGCTTCTCTTTCTGCTTCTGCTTCTGCTTCTTCTGATTCTCCAACTAATCCTTCTTCTTCTCCTTCTGTTTCTGCTTCGCTTTCTGTTTCTGCATCTCCTTCTGCTTCACCTTCTGCTGCTCCTTCTCCTTCTTCTGTTTCTCCCTCTGCTTCTGCTTCTGCTTCTTATGCTTCTTCTTTTTCTTCTGCTTCTGCTTCTCCTGCTTCTGCTTCTTATGCTTCTACTGCTTCTTCTTTTGCTTCTGCTTCTTCTGCTTCTACTTCTCTTTCTGCTTCTGCTTCTCCTGCTTGTTTTTCTGCTTCTTCTGCTGCTTCTCCTTCTGCTGCTTCTTCTACTTCTCCTTCTGCTTCTCTTTTTGCTTCTCCTTCGGCTTCTGCTTCTTCTGTTTCTCCTGCCTGAATTTCTGGTTCGACTTCTTCTGCTGCTTCTCCTTCTGCTTCTGCTTCTACTTCTGCTTCTGATTCTGCTTCTTCTGCTTCTACTCTTTCGGCTTCTCCTGATTCTGCTTATTGTGCTTCTCCTGCTTCTTTTTCTGCTTCTCATTCCTCTTTTGCTTCTCCTTCTGCTTCTGCTTATCCACCTTCTCCTACTTCTGCTTCTCCTTCAGCTTCTGATTCTTCTGCTTCTCCTGCTTCTCCTTCTGCATCTCCTTCTGCATCTCCTTCTGCTTGTGCTTGTCCTTATGCTTCTTCTTCTGCTTCTGCTTCTCCTTCTCCTTCTTTTGCTTCTCCTTTTGCTTCTGCTTCTTCTGCTTTTCCTGCTTCTCCTTCTGCTTCTGCTTCTTCTGCTTCTCCTGCTTCTCCTTCTGCATCTTCTTCTGCTTCTGCTTCTCCTTCTCCTGCTTCTGCTTCTCCTTCTGATTCTCCTTGTACTTCTTCTTCTTCTGCTTTACCTGCTTCTCTTTCTGCTTCTCCTTCTGCTTCTCCATTTGTTTCTCCTTCTCCCGCTTGTTCTTCTGCTTTTCCTTCTGCTTCTGCTTCTGCTTCTGCTACAACGGCTACTGCTTCTACTTCTTCTGTTTCTTCTGCTTCTCCTTCTGCTTTTGATTCTCTTTCTGCTTCTGCTTCTCCTTCTGCTTCTCATTCTGTTTCTCCAGATTCTGCTTCTTCTGCTTCTCCTGCTTCTCCTTCTGCTTCAGGTTCTGCTTCTGCTTCTTCGGATTCTTATGCTTCTGCTTCTCCTGCTTCTGCTTCTTCTGCTTCCCCTCCTTCTATTTCTGCTTCTCCTTCTGTTTCTGCTTCTCCTTCTGCTTCTGCTTCTTGTCCTTCTCCTGTTTCTTCTGCTTCTGCTTCTCCTGTTTCTTCATCTCCTGCTTCTCCTTCTGCTGCTCTTTATGCTTCTCCTGCTGCTTTTCCTTCCCCTTCTTCTTCATCTTCTTCTTCTTCTTCTTCTTCTTCTTCTTCTTCTTCTTCTTCTACTTCATCATCTTCTTCTTCTTCTTCTACTTCTAATTCTGCTTCTGCTACTGCTACAGCTCCAGCTACTGATACTGCTTCTGCTTCTGCATCTACAACTGATTCCTCTGCTACTGCTACTCTGCTTAACAGGATAATAATAAAATACTGTTTTCATCTCATTATCTGCAAAAAATCTACTTCATCATCTCATCAACAGAACTACACTTCACTTCATCTACACATATGCTTCAGCTTATCTTA
>NW_012305708.1:0-2798 GCF_000151885.1 Dipodomys ordii
TCTCCTTCTGCTTCTGCTTCTATTTCTCCGTCTTTTTCTCGTTCTTCTGCTTTTCCTTCTGCTTCTCCTTCTGCTTCTGCTGCAAGTGCTACTGCTTCTTCTGTTTCTTCTGCTTCTCCTTCTGCTTCTGCATCTTCTGCTTCTTCTGCAACTGCCTCTACTTCTTCTGTTTTTCTGCTTCTCCTTCTGCTTTTGCTTCTCTTTGTGCTTCTGCTTCTCCTTCTGCTTCTCCAGATTCTGCTTCTTCTGCTTCTCCTGCTTCTCCTTCTGCTTCAGGTTCTGCTTCTGCTTCATCGGCTTCTTCTGCTTCTGCTTCTCCTGCTGCTGCTTCTTCTGCTTCTCCTGCTTCTCTTTCTGCTTTTCCTTCTGTTTCTGCTTCTCCTTCTGCTTCTGCTTCTTCTCCTTCTTCTGTTTCTTCTGCTTCTGCTTCTCCTGCTTCTGCTGCTTCTCCTGCTTCTGCTTCTCCTGCTTCTCGTTCTGCTTCTCTTTCTGCTTCTCCTTCTCCTTCCTCTGCTTCTCCTACTTCTGCTTCTCCTTCTGCTTCTGCTTCAATTTCTCCTTCTGCTTCTCATTCTGCTTCTGCGTCTTCTGTTTCTTCTGCTTCTCCTGCGTCTGCTTCTCCTGCTTCTCCTACTTCTAGTGCTGCTTCTCCTTCTGCGTCTCTTTCTGCTTCTGCTTATCCTTTTGCTTCTCCTATTCCTAATCCTTCTCTCTCGCCTTCTCCGTCTTCTTCTTCTGCTTCTCCTGCTGCTTCTGCTTCTGCTTATTCTACTATTTCTGTTTTTCTGCTTCTGCTTCAGATTGTGCTTCTTCTGTTTCTCCTTCTGCTTCAGATTCTGCTTCTGCTTCTTCGGCTTCTCCTGTTTCTTCTGCTTATGCTTCTCCTGCTTCTCCTTCGTCTGCTTCCCCTCCTTCTCTTTCTGCTTCTTCTGTTTCTGCTTCTCCTTCTGCTTCTGCTTCTTGTACTTCTCATGTTTCTTCTGCTTCTGCTTCTCCTGTTTCTGCATCTACTGCTTCCCCTTCTGCTGCTCTTTCTGCTTCTCCTGCTGCTTTTCCTTCTCCTGCTCCTTCTTCTGCTTCTCTTTCTGCTTCTCCTTCTCCTTCTCGTTCTTCTGCTTTTCCTTCTGCTTCTCCTTCTGCTTCTGCATCTTCTGCTTCTTCTGCTACTGCCTCTGCTTCTTCTGTTTCTTCTGCTTCTCCTTCTGCTTTTCCTTCTGCTTTTGCTTCTCTTTCTACTTCTGCTTCTCCTGCTTCTCCAGATTCTGCTTCTTCTGCTTCTCCTGCTTCTCCTTCTGCTTCAGGTTCTGCTTCTGCTTCTGCGGCTTCTTCTCCTTCTGCTTCTCCTGCTTCTGCTTCTTCTGCTTCTCCTGCTTCTCTTTCTGCTTTTCCTTCTGTTTCTGCTTCTCCTTCTGCTACTGCTTCTTCTCCTTCTTCTGTTTCTTCTGCTTCTGCTTCTCCTGCTTCTGCTTCTCCTGCTTCTCGTTCTGCTTCTCTTTCTGCTTCTCTTTCTGCTTCTCCTCCTACTTCTTCTGCTTCTCCTTCTCCTTCTGCTTCTGCTTCTGTTTAAATTTCTCCTTCTGCTTCTCATTCTGCTTCTGCGTCTTCTGTTTCTTCTGCTTCTCCTGCTTCTGCTTCTCCTGCTTCTCCTACTTCTCGTGCTGCTTCTCCTTCTGCTTCTCTTTCTGCTTCTGTTTATCCTTTTGCTTCTCTTGCTCCTCTCCTTCTCTTTAGCCTTCTCCTTCTGCTTCTCCTGCTGCTTCTGCTTCTGCTTATTCTACTATTTCAGTTTCTTCTGCTTCTGCTTCAGATTGTGCTTCTTCTGTTTCTCCTTCTGCTTCAGATTCTGCTTCTGCTTCTTCGGCTTCTCCTGTTTCTTCTGCTTATGCTTTTCCTGCTTTTTCTGCTTCTCCTGCTTCTCTTTCTCCTTCTCCTTCTGCTTCTGCTTCTCCTTCTGCTTCTGCTTCTGCTCTTCTCCTTCTTCTGTTTCTTTTGCTTCTGATTCTTCTGCTTCTTCTTCTTCTGTTTCTTCTGATTCTCCTTCTGCTTCTCCTTCTTCTCCTTCTCTTTCTGCTTCTACTTCTGCTTCTTCTGATTTTCCAGCTTCTCCTTCTTGTTCTCCTTCTGTTTCTGCTTCTCTTTCTGCTTCTGCTTCTCCTTCTGCTGCTCCTTCTCCTTTTTCTGCCTCTCCCACTGCTTCTGCTTCTTTAGCTTATTCTTTTTCTTCTGCTTCTCCTGCTTCTGCTTATACTGCTTCTCCTTATGCTTCTCCTTATGATTCTTCTTCTTCTTCTTCTTCTTCTTCTTCTTCTTCTTCTTCTTCTTCTTCTTCTTCGTCTTCTTCTTCTTCTTCTTCTTCTTCTTCTTCTTCTACTGAACCTGATTATACACTTACGCCTGTTTCTGCTTTTCCTGCATATAAAGATAAATACTTCCAAATTACATGAAAATGCAAACAAAACATTGAACATGTGAAAATGACTTAAAAGTGCATTCTAATCTATGCTCAACGTGCTCATGCTCTGATTGTGACTACCATCTGACATCAGAAACTTACACCTTGAAGACAACCTGGGCAGGGGAGTCCGCAGATCCATCTAACTACTACAACAAACACATAAGTAGTGCACTAGTTCAAGCGGTAAAATACTAAACTAGAGCAAAAGGTGCTCAGGCACACGGCACAGGCACTGGTTTTAAGCCCCACGAACAGCCCCCAAAAAAACAAAATAGTGCATTTTTATTTTGACTTCAATTACATTTGATTCATTCACTTGATTATTTAGTTTGTCTTCCTGTTC
>NW_012305709.1:0-1778 GCF_000151885.1 Dipodomys ordii
ACAGCGGGGGACACAGCGAGGACACAGCGGGACAGAGTGGGGGATACAGAGAGGACTCAGCGGGACACAGCAGGGGACACAGTGAGGAAACTGCAGGACACAGTGTGGACTCAGCGGGACACAGCGTGACACAGCAGGACACAGCGAGGGACAGAGCGGGACACAGGGGGACACAGTGGGACACAGTGGGGGACACAGCGGGATGCAGCGGGGGACATAGCGAAGACACAGCAGTACACTTCGGGAGACACAGCGAGGACACAACGGGACACAGAGGAACACAATGGGACACAGCAGGTCACAGCGGGATACACAGCTGGGGACACAACGGGACACATGGGGGACACAGCGGTAGACAGCGGGACACAGCGGGGACTCAGCGGGGGACACAGCAGAGGACAGAGCGGGGGGCACAGCGGGACACAGTAGGACACAGCGTCGATACAGCGACGACACAGTGGGACACATTGGGGGACACAGCGGGATACATCGGGGGACACAGCTAGGACACGGGGGTACACAGCGGGGGACACAGCGGGACACAGCAGGAAACACAGCGAGCACACAGCGAGGACACAGTGGGACCCAGCGGTAAACAGATTCGATACAGCGGGGTACACAGCTGGGGACACAACGGGACACAGTGGAGGACAAGGCGGGACACAGCGGGGACAAAGCGTGAGACACAGGGGGGGACAGAGCGGGAGACAGCGGGACACAGCGGGGGACACAGGGGGACACAGCGGGACTCAGCGGGGGACACAGCGGGACACATTGGGACACACCGGGACACAGCGGGGACAAAGCAGGGACACAGCTGGGGACACAGCTGGGGACACAGCGGGACACAGCGGGGGACACAGCGGGACACAGCAGGGGACAGAGAGGGGGACACATCGGGACACAGAGGGGAACACAGCGAGGACACAGTGGGACCCAGCGGGACACAGCATCGATACTGCGGGGACACAGCGGGACACAGTGGGGACAATGCGGGGTAAACAGCGGGGGACAGAGCGAGACAAAGCCGGGGACACAGAGAGGACACAGTGGGACACAGCGGGGACACAGCGGGACTCAGCGGGGGACAAAGGGGGATACCACGGGACACAGCAGGACACAGCGGGACACAGCTGGGACACTGAGGGGATACAGCGGGACACAGCATTGGACAAGGTGTGACACAGCGGAAGACAGCGGGGGTACAGTGGGACACAGTGGGGGACAGTTCAGGGGACATAGCGGAACACAGCAGTGACACAGCTGGACACAGCGCAACACAGCGGGATACAGCGGGAACACAGCTGGACACAGCGGGACACAGCAGGGGACACAGCGTGACACAGCGGGGGACACAGCGGGACACAGAGTGGGACACAGCAGGACACAGCGGGGGATACAGCGGGACACAGCAAGACACAGCGCGGTCACAGCAGTGGACAGAGCGTGACACAGCAGGGGACACAGTGGGACACACCGGGGGACACAGCGGGATACAGCGGGGGACACAGCAGGGAACACATCGGGACACAGTGGGGGACACAGCGGGACACAGCGGGGACACAGCCTAGACACAGCGGGGACACAGCGGGACAAAGCAGGGACACAGCAGGGACACAGCATTGGTCACAGCGGGACACAGCGGGGGACAGAGCGGGACACAGCATTGGTCACAGGGGGACACAGCGGGGGACAGACCGGGACAGAGCATTGGTCACAGTGAGACACAGCGGGGAAAAGAGCGGGACACAGCGGGAAACACAGCAGGGGACACAGCG
>NW_012305710.1:0-1020 GCF_000151885.1 Dipodomys ordii
TGGACTCAATGGGGGACACAGCGGCACACAGCAGGACAAAGCAGGGAAACAGGGACAGAGCGAGAGACAGTTGGACAAATCGGGGGACACAGCGGGGGACACAGCGGGGGACACAGCGGGGACACACTGGGGGACACAGCAGGACACAGCGGGAACTCAGCGGGGGACACAGCGGGGACAAAGCAAGACAAAGCGGGGGACATTGGGGACACAACGGGGGACAACGCGGACACAGCGGGTCAGAGCATGGACACAGCGGGGGACACAGCGGGACACAGTGGCACACAGCGTGGACAAAACGGGGGACAGCAGGGACACAGCGGGACACAGCGTGGACAAAGTGGGACACAGCGGGGGACACAGCGAAGACACAGCGGGACACTGTGGGAGACACAGCGAGGACACAGCGGGACACAGCGGGACACAGCGGAGGACAAAGCGATAGACAGCGGGGGACACAGCGAGGACACAGCGGGACATAGTGGGGACACAGAGGGGACTCAGCGAGGGACACAGCAAGGGACAAAGTGGGACACCACGGAACACAGCAGGACACAGCGGGAAATAGGGGTGACCCTGCGGGGACACAGCGGGACACAGCGGGGACACAGCGGGGACACAGCAGGACACAGCGGGGGACACAGTGGGACACAGCGGGGGACACAGCGAGGACACAGCGGGACATAGCAGGGGAAACAGCGGGACACAACGGGGACACAGCAGTTGAAACAGCGGGAAACAGCGGGGGACACAACGGGACACAGTGGGGGACACAGCGGGAGACAGAGTGAGACACAGCCAGACACAGCGGGGGACACAGGTGGGACACAGCGGGACACAGCGGGCCTCAGCGGGGGACACAGCAGTACACAGCGGGACACAGTGGGGGACACAGCGGGACACAGAGGGGGACACAGAGGGGTACACAGTGGGACACAGCTGGGAACACAGTGAGGACACAGCGGGACCCAGCGGGACACAGCGTCGATACATCGGGGACACAGTGGGACACAGCGGGGT
>NW_012305711.1:0-2798 GCF_000151885.1 Dipodomys ordii
CTTCTCTTTCTGCTAGAGTTTCTTCTCCTTCTTACTATATCTTCTGCTTATGCTTCTACTACTTCTCCTGCTTCTCCTTCTATTTCTCTTTATTCTTATCCTTCTGCTTCTCCTTCTCCTTCTCCTTCTTCTGCTTCTCCTTCTGCTTCTGCTTCTGCTTCTCCTTCTGCATCTTCTTCTGTTTCAATTTCTCCTTCTTCTGCTTTTCATTCTTCTTCTGCTTCTCCTGCTTCTCCTTCTCCTTCTCTTTCTGCTTCTGCTTATCCGACTGTTTCTCCTACTCCTAATCCTTCTCTTTCTCCTCCTTCTTCTTCTTCTGCTTTTCCTGCTTGTTCTTCTTCTGCTTCTTCTTCTTTTTCTGCTTTTTCAGTTTCTTCTGCTTCAGCTTCTGCTTCTCCTTCTGCTTCTGTTTCTCCTTCTGCTTCTGCTCTTCTCCTTCTTCTGTTTCTTCTGCTTCTGCTTCTCCTGCTTCTCCTTCTTCTGCTTCTCCTACTTCTCCTTCTGCTTCTCCGTCTCATTCTCCTTCTCCTTCAATTTCTCCTTCTTGTGCTTCTCATTCTGCTTCTGCTTCTGCTTCTCCTGCTTCTTCTTCTTCTGTTTCTCCTTAAACTTCTCCTTCTGTTTCTCTTTCTGCTTCTAATTCTGCTTCTGCTCCTCCTACTCCTAATCCTTCTCTTTCTCCTTCTTATTCTTCTGCTTCTCGTTCTGCTTCTGCTTCTTCTGCTTGTTCTGTATCTTCTGATTCTGCTTTTCCAGCTTCTGCTGCTTCTGCTTGTCCTTCTGCTTCAGGTTCTCCTTCTGCTTCTTGGGCTTCTTCTGTTTCTTCTGCTTCTGCTTCTCCTGTAACTGCTTCTTCTGCTTCTGTTTCTATTTCTGCTTCTCCTTCTGCTTCTGCTTCTCCTTCTGCTCCTTCTCCTTCTTATGTTTCTTCTTCTGCTTCTCTCGCTTCTGCTTCTTCTGCTTCTCCTGATTGTCCTTCTGCTTCTGCTTCTCCTTCTCCCTCTTCTGCTTCTCTTTCTGCTTCTGCTTCTTCTGATTCTCCCACTTCTCCTTCTGTTTCTGCTTCTCTTTCTGCTTCTGCATCTCCTTCTGCTTCACCTTCTGCTGCTCCTTCTCCTTCTTCTGTTTCTCCCTCTGCTTCTATTTTTGCTTCTTATGCTTCTTCTTTTTCTTCTGCTTCTGCTTCTCCTGCTTCTGCTTCTTATGCTTCTACTGCTTCTTCTTCTGGTTCTGCTTCTTCTGCTTCTACTTCTCTTTCTGCTTCTGCTTCTCCTGCTTGTTTTTCTGCTTCTTCTGCTGCTTCTCCTTCTGCTGCTTCTTTTACTACTCCTTGTGCTTCTCTTTTTGCTTCTCCTTCTGCTTCTGCTTCTTCTGATTCTCCTGCTTCTCCTCCTGCTTCTGCTTCTTCTGCTTCTCCTGCTTCTCCTTCTGCATCTTCTTCTGCTTCTGTTTCTCCTTCTTCTGCTTCTCCTTCTGCTTCTCCTTTTGCTTCTTCTTCGTCTGCTTTACCTGCGTCTCTTTCTTCTTCTCCTTCTGTTTCTCCTTCTCCTTCTTGTTCTTCTGCTTTTCCTTCTGCTTCTGCTACAACTGCTTCTGCTTCTACTTCTTCTGTTTCGTCTGCTTCTCCTTCTGCTTTTGATTCTCTTTCTGCTTCTGCTTCTCGTTCTGCTTCTTATTCTGCTTCTTCAGATTCAGCTTCTTCTGCTTCTCCTGCTTCTCCTTCTGCTTCAGGTTCTCCTTCTGCTTATTCACATTCTTATGCTTCTGCTTCTCCTGCTTCTTCTGCTTTTCCTCCTTCTCTTCCTGCTTCTCCTTCTGTTTCTGCTTCTCCTTCTGCTTCTGCTTCTTGTCCTTCTCCTGTTTCTTCTGCTTCTGCTTCTCAAGTTTCTGCATCTCCTGCTTCTCCTTCTGCAGCTCTTTCTGCTTCTCCTGCTGCTTTTCCTTCTCCTGCTCCTTCTTCTGATTCTCTTTCTGCTTCTCCTTCTGTTTCTCCTACTCCTTCTCCTTCTGCTTCTCCTTCTGCTTCTACATCTTCTGATACAGCCTCTGCTTCTTTCTTCTGCTACTGACTCTGCTTCTCTGCTTCCCATCTGCTTCTCATCTGCTTTTGCTTCTCTTTCTCCTTCTGATTCTCCAGATTCTGCTTCTTCTGCTTCTCCTGTATCTCCTTCTGCTTCAGGTTCTGCTTCTGCTTCTTCGGCTTCTTCTGCTTCTGCTTCTCCTGCTTCTTCTGCTTCTCCTGCTTCTCTTTCTGCTTTTCCTTCTCTTTCTGCTTCTCCTTCTGCTTCTGCTTCTTCTCCTTCTTCTGTTTCTTCTGCTTCTGCTTCTCCTGCTTCTGCTTCTCCTGCTTCTCATTGTGCTTATCTTTTTGCTTCTCCTTCTCCTTCTTCTGCTTCTCCATCTGCTTCTGCTTCTCCTTCTGCTTCTGATTCTGCTTCAATTTCTCCTTCTGCTTCTCATTCTGCTTCTGCGTCTTCTGTTTCTTCTGCTTCTCCTGCTTCTGCTTCTCCTGCTTCTCCTACTTCTCGTGCTGCTTCTCCTTCTGCGTCTCTTTCTGCTTCTACTTATCCTTTTGCTTCTCCTACTCCTAATCCTTCTCTTTCGCCTTCTCCTTCTCCTTCTTCTGCTTCTCCTGCTTCTCCTTCTGCATCTTCTTCTGCTTCTGCTTCTCCTTCTGCTGCTTCTTCTGCTTCTGCTTCTCCTTCTTCTGCTTCTCCCTCTGATTCTGCTTCTTATGCTTATTCTTTTTCTTCTGCTTCTGCTTCTCCTGCTTCTGCTTCTTCTGCTTCTATTGCTTC
>NW_012305712.1:0-2798 GCF_000151885.1 Dipodomys ordii
TGTCCCTCTGTGTCCCCCGCTGTGTCCCCGCAGGTTCACCCTGTTTCACGCTGTGTCCCGCAGTGTTCTGTGGTGTCCCGCTTTGTCCCCCGCTGTGGCCCCCCCTGAGCCACCTCTGTGTCCCCGCTGTGTCCCGCTGTGTCCTCGCTGTGTCCGCCTCTGTCTCCCGCTCTGTCCACCGCTGTGTCTCATGCTTTGTCCCCGCTGGGTCCCGCTGTGTCCCGCAGTGTCCCCAGCTGTGTCCCGCTGTGTCACCGCTGTGTCCCGCTGTGTCCTCGCTGTGTCCCCCGCTGTGTCCCGCTTTGTCCCTGCTGTGTACCCCGCTGTGTCCCTCTGTGTCCCCGGCTGTGTCCCGCTGTGTCCCCTGCTGTGTCCCCACTGTGTCACGCTGTGTTTCGCTGTGTCCGGCTGTGTCCTCGCTCTGTCTCCCTCAGTGTCCAGCTGTGTCCTCCCTGTGTCCCCCGCTGTGTCCCGCTGAGTCCCCTGCTGTGTCCCTCTGTGTCCCGCTGTGTCATGCTCTGTCCCCTCTGTGTCCCTCTGTGTCCAGCTCTGTCCCTGTTGTGAGTCCGCTGTGCCCCGCTGTGTACCCTTCTGTGTCCAGCTGTGTCCCCTCTGTGTCCCGCTGTGTCCCTTCTCTTTCCCCCGCTGTCCACCGCTGTGTCCCCCGGCTGTGTCCCGCAGTGTCCCCGCTGTGTCCCGCTGTGTCCTACTGTGTCCCGTGGTGTCCCGCTTTTTCCCCACTATGTCCCCTGCTGAGTCCCCTCTGTGTCCCCGCTGTGTCCAGCTGTGTCCTCGCTGTGTCCTCCGATGTCTCCTGCTTTGTCCCACGCTGTATCCAACTGTGTCCCTGCTGTGTCCCCCGCTGTGTCCCGCTCTGTCCCGCTGTGTCCCCCGCTGTGTCCCGCTGTGTCCCCGCAGGTTCACCGCTGTTTCACGCTGTGTCCTGCTGTGTTCCGTGGTGTCCCGCTTTGTCCCCCGCTGTGTCCCACTGTGTCCACTGCTGGGTCCCCGCTGGTTCCCGCTGTGTCTCGCTGTTTCCCGCTGTGTCCTCGCTTTGTCCCATGCTGTTTCCCGCTGTTTCCTCGCTTTGTCCCATGCTGTATCCCGCTGTGTCCCCAGCTGTGTCCCGTAGTGTACCCAGCTGTGTACCCCGCTGTGTCCCGCTGTGTCCCCGCTGTATCGACGCTGTGTCCCGCTGTGTCTCGCTGTGTCCCGCTGTGTCCTCGCTGTGTCCCACGCTGTGTTCTGCTGTGTCCTCGCTGTGTCCCCCGCTGTGTCCCGGTGTTTACCCCTCTGTGTCCCCCGCTGTGTCCCACTGTGTCCAGCTGTGTAATGCTGTGTCCCCCGCTGAGTCCCGCTGTGTCCCCGCTGTGTCCCAATGTGTCCTCGCTGTGTCCCGCGCTGGGTCCCGCTGGGTTCCCCACTGTGTCCCCCGCTGTGTCCCGCTGTGTCCGGCTGTGTCCCCCGCTGTGTCCCCCGCTGTGTCCCCCGCAGTGTCAGCACTGTGTCCCGATGTGTCCTCGCTGTGTCCCCCGCTGTCTCCTGTTCTGTACCCCGCTGTGTCTCAAGCTTTGTCCCCGCTGTGTCCCACTGTGTCCCGCTGTGTCCCGCTGTGCCCCCACTGTGTCCCGTTGTGTTCACAGCAGTGTACCACGCTGTGTAACGCTGTGTCCCCGCTGTATCGACGCTGTGTACCGCTGGGTCCCGCTGTGTCCTCGCTGTGTTCACCGCTGTGTCCCGCTGTGTCCCCCACTGTGTCCCCCGCTGTGTCCCTATGTGTCCCACGCTTTGTCTCCCTGGGTCCCCGCAGTTTCCCCGCTGTGTCCCGCTGATTCCCACTGTGTTCTGTGGTGTCCCGCTGAGTCCTCCATGTGTCCCCCGCTGTGTCCCGCTGTGTCCCCCGCTGTGTCCCGCTGTGTCCACTGCTGGGACCCGGCTGTGTCCCGCTGTGTCCCGCTGTGTCCCGCTGTGTCCACACTGTGTGCCACTCTGTGTTCTGCTGTGTCCTCGCTGTGTCCCCCGCTGTGTCCCGCTGTGTCCCCCGCTGTGCCCTGCAGTGTCCCGCTCTGTCCCGCTGTGCCCTCGCTGTGTCCCCCGCTGTGTCCTTGCTGTGTCCCCGCTGGGTCCCGCTGGGTCCCGCAGTGTCCCCCGCTGAGTCCCGTTGTGTCACCGCTGTGTCCCGCTGTGTCCCCGCTCTATCGACGCTGTGTCCCGCTGGGTCCCGCTGTGTCCTCTCTTTGTTCTCCGCTGTGTCCCGCTGTGTCCCCCGCTGTGTCTCTCGGTGTGTTCTGCTGTGTCCCCGGCTGTATCCGGCTGTGTCCAGCTGTGTCCCCCGCTGTGTCCTTGCTGTGTCCCCGCTGTGTCCCGCTGTGTCCCGCAGTGTCCCCAGCTGTGTCCCGCTGTTTCACCGCTGTGTCCCGCTGTGTCCCCCGCTGTGTCCCGCTTTGTCCCTGCTGTGTACTCCGCTGTGTCCCTCTGTGTCCCCCGCTGTGTCCGCTGTATCCCCTGCTGTGTCCCCACTTTGTCACGCTGTGTTTCGCTGTGTCCGGCTGTGTCCTCGCTCTGTCTCCCTCAGTGTCCAGCTGTGTCCTCCCTGTGTCCCCCGCTGTGTCCCGCTAAGTCCCCTGCTGTGTCCCGCTGAGTCCCGCTGTGTCACGCTCTGTCCCATCTGTGTCCTTCTGTGTCCAGCTCTGTCCCCGTGTGTGTCCGCTGTGCCCCGCTGTGTACCCTTCTGTGTCCAGCTGTGTCCCCTCTGTGTCCAGGCTGTGTCCCTTCTCTGTCCCCCGCTGTCCACCGCT
>NW_012305713.1:0-2798 GCF_000151885.1 Dipodomys ordii
GACACAGTGTGTCACACAGCGTGGACACAGCGGTACACAGCGGTTACACAGCGGTACTCAGCGGGACACAGCAGTGGACACAGTGGGACACAGCGTGGGACTCAGTGTGGACATAGCGGGACACAGCGTGGTACACAGGGAGGACACCGCGTGGGACACAGCAGGGGTCACAGCGGGACACAGTGGGGAACACAGTGAGGACACAGCGGGACACAGCGGGACACATTGTTGATACAGAGGGGACTCAGCGGGGGACACAGCGGGGAAACAGCGGGGGACAAAGTGGGATACCACGGGACACAGTGTGACACAGTGGGACACAGCGGGAACATTGCGGGGACATTGCAGCAAAAAGCGGGGGACATGGCAGGACACAGTGGGACACAGTGGGGGACACATCGGGGGACAGTGGAGACAGAGATGGGCCACAGCGGGACACAGCGGTGACACAGCTGGACACAGCGGGTTACACAGCGGGACACAGCGGGCACACCGGGGACACAGCGGGACACAGCGGGACACAGCGGAGACACAGTGGGACACAGCGGGACAAAGCGGGGGACACAGCGGGACACAGCTGGGGACACAGTGAGGACACAGTGGGACACAGCGGGGGACACAGTGAGGACACAGCGGGATACAGCGGGGGACACAGTGAGGACACAGCGGGACACAGCCGGGGAAAAAGCGGGACACAGCGGGGACACAGCAGTGGACACAGCGGGACACAGCGGGGGACACAGCCGGACACAGCTGGGGAAACAGTTGGGGACACAGTGGGACACGGTGGGACACAGCGGGACAAAGCGGGACACATCAGGACACAGCGGGGGACACAGCGGGACACAGCGGGGGACACAGCAAGGACACAGCGGGACACAGCGGGGGAAAAAGCGGGACACAGCGGGGACACAGCGGGACACAGCGAGGACACAGTGGGACCCAGCGGGACACAGCGTCGATACAGCGGGGTCAGAGTGGGCCACAGCGGGGTACATGGCTGGGGACACAAAGGGACACATCGGGGGACACAGCAAGTACTCAGCGGAACACAGCGTGGGACACAGTGAGGACACAGGGGGACACAGCGGGACACAGCTGGACACAGCAGGAACCCAGCAGTAGACACAGCGGGACACAGCAGGGGACACAGCGGGACACAGCGGGGGACACAGCGGGACACAGCAGGGTACACAGCAGGGGACACAGCGGGACACAGCGGGTCACAGCGGGGGACACAGCGAGGACACATTGGGACACAGCGGGGAAACAGCCGGACTCAGCGGGGGACACAGCGGGTGACAAAGCCGGACACCACGGGGCACAGTGTGACACAGCGAGATACAGCGGGGACACTGCATGGACACAGGAGAACACACCCAGGGACACAGCGGGACACAGCATGACACAGCGGGGGACACAGCGGGGGACAGCAGGGGAGAGAGAGGGGACACAGCGGGACACAGCGGGGACACAGTTGGACACAGCGGTGTACTCAGCGGGACAGAGCGGGCGCACAGCGGGGACACAGCGGGACACAGAGGGGGACAGAGCTGGACACAGCGGAACATAGGGGGACTCAGCAGGGTCACAGTGGGACACAACAGGACACAGCGGGACACAGCGGGGACACAGCAGGGACACAGCGAGGGACACAGCGGGACAAAACGGGACACAGCATGGGACACAGCAGGACACAGCGGGGGACACAGCGGGGGACACAGCGGGACCCAACAGGGACCACAGCGAGGACACAGCGGGACCCAACGGGGACAAAGCTGAAAAAAGGGGGGTATACACAGCCAGACACAGCGGGGCCACAGCGGGGACACACGGGGACACTGAGGGTCACATCAGGGACACAGCGGGACAAAGCGGGACAAATCAGGACACAGCGGGGGACACAGCGGGACACAGCGGGGGACACAGCGAGGACACAGCGGGGGAAAAAGCGGGACACAGCGGGGACACAGCGGGACACAGCGGTGGACACAGCGAGGACACAGCGGGACCCAGCGGGACACAGCGTCGATACAGCGGGGTCAGAGTGGGCCACAGCGGGGTACACGGCTGGGGACACAAAGGGACACATCGGGGGACACAGCAAGTACTCAGCGGAACACAGCGTGGGACACAGTGAGGACACTTGGGGACACAGCGGGACACAGCAGGAACACAGCAGTAGACAAAGCGGGACACAGCAGGGGACACAGCGGGACACAGCGGGGGACACAGGGAGGACAGAGCGGGACACAGCGGGGACACAGCGGGGACTCAGCTGGGGACACAGCTGGGGACAAAGCGGGACACAGCGGGACACAGCGGGACACAGCGGGACACAGCGTCGATACAGCGGGGACAGAGTGGGCCACAGCGGGGTACACAGCTGGGGACACAACGGGGCACATCGGGGGACACAGCAAGTACTCAGCGGAACACAGCGTGGGACACAGTGAGGAAACAGGGGGACACAGCGGGACACAGCTGGACACAGCAGGAACACAGCAGTAGACACAGCGGGACACAGCAGGGGACACAGCGGGACACAGCAGGGGACACAGGGAGGACAGAGCGGGACACAGCGGGGACACAGCGGGGACTCAGCGGCGGACACAGCGGGGGACAAAGCGGGACACCACGGGACAGCGCGGGACACAGCGGGGACATGGGGGAGACAGAGCGCGACACAGCGAGGACACAGCGGGACACAGCGGGGGACACAGCGGGACACAGCGGGGAACACAGCGGGACAAAGCAGGGTACACAGCAGGGGACACAGCTGGACACAGCGGGGTACC
>NW_012305714.1:0-2798 GCF_000151885.1 Dipodomys ordii
GAGGACAGAGCGGGACACAAAGGTACCCAGCGAAGGGACCCCAGCGGGGGACAGTGGGGCCAAACCGGGGACCAACGGGGACACAGCGGGATACAGTTAGGACACAGCGGGGACACAGCGGGGACACAGCAGGGGACACAGTGGGACACATCAGGGGATACAGCGAGGACACAGATGGGAAAATGGGGGACACTGCGGGACACAGTGGGACACAGCGGGGACAGAAAGACATAGCAGTTACACAGCGAGGACACACCAGGGACACAGAGGGACACAGCGGGGACACAGCGGGGGACACAGTGGGGGACACAGCGGTAAAAAGCGGGGGACACAGCGGGACTCAGCGGGGGACACAGCAAAGAACACAGCGGGACACAGCGGGGGAAACAGGGGAACACAACGGGACACAGCCAGACACAGCTGGGGACACAGCGGGTGACACAGCGGGGGAATCAGCGGGACACAGCGGGGGACAAAGCGAGGACACAGCAGGACACAGCGGGGACACAGCAGGACACAGCGGGACACAGCAGCGGACACCCTGGGGGAGAGCAGGCACACAGCGGGACACAGCGGGACACAGCGGGACACAGGTGGGACACAGCAGTTAACAAAGCGGGACACACAGCGGGACACAGTGGGACACTGCGGGGGACAGAGCATGGACACAGCGGTTCACAGCGGGGAAATAGTGGTGGACACAGCGGAGGACACAGCGGGATACAGAAGGACACAGCGAGGACACAGCGGGACACAGGAGGACACAGCGGGGACACAGCGGGGACACAGCAGTGACACAGCGGAACACAGTGGGGACACAGAGGGACTCAGCAGTTACACAGCGAGGACAAACCAGGGACACAGCGGGACACAGCGGAGACACAGCAGGGACACAGTGAGACACAGCGAGGACACAGCGGGACACAGCGTGGGATACAGCGGGGGACAGCGGTGACACACCGGCGGACAGCGGGGACACAGCGGGGGACACAGCGGGACACAGTGGGGGACACAGCGGGGGACACAGTGGGTACACATCGGGGGACACAGCGAGGACACAGTGGGACACAGCTGGGGATACAGCGGGGGACAAGGGGACACACATGCGGACAGCGGGGACACAACGGGACACAGCATGGGACATCGGGGACACAGCGGGACACAGCGGGACACAGCGGGACACAGCCGGGACACAGCAGGGACACAGCGGGTCACAGCAGGGACACAGGGTCACAGCAGGGACACAGTGTGGGACACAGCGAGGACACAGCGGGACACAGAGGGATACACAGAGAGGACACAGCGTGACACATGGGGACACAGCGGGGCACAGCGTGGGAGACAGATGTGACACAGCGGGACACAAATGGGGACACAGCAAGGACACAGCGGGACACAGCGGGAAAGAGCGGGACACAGCAGGAGACACAGCCGGGGACAAAGCGGGACACAGCAGGGACACATCGGGTCACAGCCGGGACACAGTGGGGGACACAGCAAGGACACAGCGGGACACAGAGGGATACACAGTGAGAACACAGCGTGACACATGGGGACACAGCGGGACGCAGCGGGAGACCCAGCGAGGACACAGAGGGACACAAATGGGGACACAGCAAGGACACAGCGTGAAAGAGCGGGACACAGCGGGGGACACAGTCGGGGACACAGCAGGACACAGCAGGGGACACAGCGGGGACACAGCGGGACACAGTGGGGACACAGCAGGGACACATCGGGTAACAGCGGGGACACAGTGGGGTACACAGGAAGGACACAGCGGGACACAGAGGAATACACAGCGAGGACACAGCGTGACACATGGGGACCAAGCGGGATCCAGCGGGGGACTCAGCGAGGACACAGCGGGACACAAATGGGGACACAGCAAGGACACAGCAGGACACAGCGTGAAAGAGCGGGACACAGCGGGGGACACAGCCGGGGACACAGCGGGACACAGCAGGGGACACAGCGGGGACACAGCGGGACACAGTGGGGACACAGTGGGACACAGCGGGACACAGCGGGGACACAGCGGGACATCGCGGGGACAGAGCGGGACACAGAGGTTCACAGCGAGGGACACAGCAGGGGACAGTGGGGACAAACCGGGGAACAACGGGGACACAACGGGACACAGCTGGGACACAGCGAGGACACAGCAGGACACAGCGGGGACACAGCGAGTACACAGCGGGACACAGCCGGACACAGCAGGACCCAGAGGGGAACACAGCAGGGGACACAGTGGGACAGAGCGGGACACAGTGGGGTACACAGTGGGACACATCGGGGATAAGGCAGGGACACAGTGGGACACAGGTGGGGACAGAGCAGGATATAGCGGGGGACACAGCGGGACACAGCGGGAACACAGTGGGACAGAGCGGGGGACACAGCGGGATATAGCAGGGGACACAACGAGGACAAAGCGGGACACAGAGGGACAGAGCAGGGGACACAGCAAGGCCACAGCGGGACACAACGGGACACAGCGGCGGACACAGCAGGGGACACAGCGGGACACAGGGGGACACAGCGGGACACAGTGTGGACACAGCGGGGGACACAGCGGGACACAAAGGGGGGGACCCAGAGTTACACAGCGGGGACACAGCGGGACACAGCGGGGACACAGCAGGGGACACAGTGGGACACAGAGGGGAACAAAGGGGGCAAACAGTGGGACACAGCGTGGGACACAGCGGAACAAAGCGGAATACAGTGGGGACAGAGTGGGACACAGCGGGGACACAGCGGGACACACCGGGGACACAGCGGGGACACAGCGGGAT
>NW_012305715.1:0-2798 GCF_000151885.1 Dipodomys ordii
TATCACATTTGGAGACCCAATCAGGCCTCCGAGGGGTATTCAAGCGGTGGGCCTCATTTGTGGGACAATATCAAGACCACCATGGGACTCAGGGTGACTCAGCGGGGACACAGCGGTGGTCACTGCGGGGGACCTCAGCGGGACAAAGCGGGGGGACACAGCCCTGACTCAAAGGGAGTACACAGCGGGGACACAGCGGGCACAAAGCGGTGAACACAGCGTGACACAGCAGGTCACAGCAGGGACAGAGCGGGACACAGCGGGACACAGAGGGGCCACAGCGGGGGTCACACCGGGACACTGAGGGTCACAGCAGGGACACAGCGGGACAAAGCGGGACACATCAGGACACAGCGGGGGACACAGCGGGACACAGCAGGGGACACAGCGAGGACACAGCGGGACACAGCGGGAGACACAGCGAGGACACAGCGGGACACAGCGGGAGACACAGCGAGGAAACAGCGGGACACAGCGGGGGAAAAAGTGGGACACAGTGGGGACACAGCAGTGGACACAGCGGGAGACAGCGGGGGACACAGCGGGACACAGCGGGGGACACAGCGGGGGCCACAGCGGGACACTGGGACACAACTGGGGACACAGCGGTACACAGCGGTGGACACAGCGGGACACAGCGGTGGACACACCGGGACCCAGCAGGACACAGCGTCGATACAGCGGGGACAGAGTGGGCCACAGCGGGGTACACAGCTGGGGACACAACGGGGCACATCGGGGGACACAGCAAGTACTCAGTGGAACACAGCGTGGGACACAGTGAGGACACAGGGGGACACAGCGGGACACAGCTGGACACAGCAGGAACACAGCAGTAGACACAGCGGGACACAGCAGGGGACACAGCGGGACACAGCGGGGGACACAGGGAGGACAGAGCGGGACACAGCGGGGACACAGCGGGGACTCAGCGGCGGACACAGCGGGGGACACTGCGGGACACAGCGGGGAACACAGCGAGGACACAGCGGGACCCAGCGGGACACAGCATCGACACAGCGGGGATACAGCGTTACACAGCGTGGTTCACATCTGTGGACAAAACGGGACACAGTGGGGGCAGAGCGGGACACAGTGGGACACAGCGAGGACAAATCGTGAGACGTAGCGGGGGACAGAGCGGGAGACAGCGGGGAACACAGCGAGGACACAGCAGGACACAGCGGGACACAACAGGGACAGAGCGGGACACAGCGGGACAGAGCGGGGGACACAGTGGGACACAGCGGGGGACACAGCGGGGGACACTGCGGGACACAGCGGGACACAGCGGGGAACACAGCGAGGACACAGCGGGACCCAGCGGGACACAGCGTCGATACAGCGGGGATACAGCGTTACACAGCGTGGTACACATCTGTGGACACAACGGGACACAGTGGGGGCACAGCAGGACACAGTGGGACACAGCGAGGACAAATCGTGAGACATAGCGGGGGACAGAGCGGGAGACAGCGGGGGACACAGCGAGGACACAGCAGGACACAGCGGGACACAGCAGGGACAGAGCGGGACACAGCGGGACACAGCGAGGGACACAGCGGGACACAGTGGGGGACCCAGCAAGGACACAGCGGGACCCACCGGGGAACACAGCGAGGACACAGTGGGGGAAACAGTGGGGGACACTGCGGGACACAGCCGTGAACACAGCGAGGACACAGCGGGACCCAGCGGGACACAGCGTCGATACTGCGGGGACACAGCGTTACACAGCGTGGTACACAGCTGTGGACACAACGGGACACAGTGGGGGCACAGCGGGACACAGCGGAACACAGTGGGACACAGCGGGGACAAACCGTGAGACACAGCGGGGGACAGAGCGGGAGACAGCGGGGGACACAACGAGGACACAGCGGGACACAGTGGGGGAAACAGCGGGACACAGCGGTGGACACAGGGGGAGAGAGCGGGGGACACAGCGGGACACATCGGTGGAAACAGCGGGACACAGCGGTGGACCCAGCGAGGACCCAGCGGGACCCAGCGAGACACAGCTTCGATACAGCTGGGATACAGCCTTACACAGCGTGGTACACATCTGTGGACACAACGGGACGCAGTGGGGGTACAGCGGGACAGAGCGGGACACAGTGGGACACAGCGAGGACAAATCGTGAGACACAGTGGGGGACAGAGCGGGAGACAGCAGGGGACACAGCGAGGACACAGCAGTACACAGCGGGACACAGCAGGGACAGAGCGGGACAGAGCGGGACACAGCGGGACACAGCGGGGGACACAGCGGGACACAGCAGAGGACTCAGCGAGGACACAGCGGGACACAGTGGGGGACACTGCGAGGACACAGCGGGGGACACAGAGGGGGACACTGCGGGACACAGCGGGGAACACAGCGAGGACACAGCGGGACACAGCGGGACACAGGGTCGTAACAGCGGGGATACAGCGTTACACAGCGTGGTTCACATCTGTGGACACAACGGGACACAGTGGGGGCAGAGCGGGACACAGTGGGACACAGCGAGGACAAATCATGAGACGTAGCGGGGCACAGAGCGGGAGACAGCGGGGGACACAGCGAGGACACAGCAGGACACAGCGGGACACAGCAGGGACAGAGCGGGACACAGCGGGACACAGCGGGGGACAAAGCGGGACACAGCGGGGGACCCAGCGAGGACACAGCGGGACACAGCGGGGAACACAGCGAGGACACAGCGGGGGACACAGCGGGGGACACTGAGGGACACAGCGGGACACAGCGTGGATACAGCGGGCACACAGCGTTACACAGCGTGGTACACAGCTGT
>NW_012305716.1:0-2798 GCF_000151885.1 Dipodomys ordii
GTCCCGCTGGGTCCTCGCTGTGTCCACCGCTGTGTCCCGCTGTGTCCACCGCTGTGTACCGCTGTGTCCCCAGTTGTGTCCCACTGTGTCCCGCTGTGTCCCCCGCTGTCTCCTGCTGTGTCCACTGCTGTGTCCCCGCTGTGTCCCACTTTTTCCCCCGCTGTGTCCCGCTGTGTCCTCGCTGTGTCTCCCGCTGTGTCCCGCTTTGTCCTCGCTGTGTCCCCTGCTGTGTCCCGCTGTGTCCCCTGCTGTGTTCTGATGTGTCCCGCTTTGTCCCGTGGTGTCCCTGCTGTGACCCTCAGTGTCCCAGTGTGTCCCCGCTGTGGCCCCTCTGTGTCCCGCTGTGTCCCGCTCTGTCCCTGCTGTGTCCTGCTGTGTCACGCTGTGTCCCCACTTTGTGCCCGCTGTGTCCCGCTGTGTACTCCGTTGTGTCAGGCTGTGTCCCCCGCTTTGTCCCGCTGTATCCCCGCAGTGTCGCCGCTGTGTGCCGCTGTGTCACACTGTGTCCCGCTGTGTCCACCGCTGTGTCCCGCTGTGTCCCCGCTCTGTCCCGCTGTGTCCACCGCTGTGTCCCGCTGTTTCCCCCGCTCTGTCCCGCTGTGTCCACCGCTGTGTCCCGCTGTTTCCCCCGCTGTGTCCCGCTGTGTCCTTCCTGTGTCCCCCGCTGTCTCACTCTCTGTCCCCCACTGTGTCTCACGCTTTGCCCTGCTGTGTCACACTGTGTTCCGCTGTGTCCCGCTGTGCCCCTACTGTGTCCCGTTGTGTCCACAGCTGTGTACCATACTGTATAATGCTGTGTCCCTGCTGTATCGATGCTGTGTCCCGCTGGGTCCTGCTATGTACTCCGTTGTGTCCAGCTTTGTCACCGCTGTGTCCCCCGCTTTGTCCTGCTCTGTCCTCGCTGGGTTCCCCGCTGGGTCCCGCTGTGTCCCCCGCTGTGTCCTGCTGTGTCCCGCTGTGTCCCGCTCTGTCCCTGCTGTGTCCCGCTGTGCCCTGCTGTGTCCTCGCTGTGTCCCCCGCTGTCTCCCGCTCTGTCCCTCGCTGTGTCTCACGATTTGTCCTTGCTTTGTCCCACTGTGTCCCGCTGTGTCCCGCTGTGCCCCCACTGTGTCCCCTTGTGTCCACAGATGTGTACCACACTGTGTAACGCTGTATCCCCGCTGTATCGACGCTGTGTCCCGCTGGGTCTCGCTCTGTCCTCGCTGTGTTCCCTACTGTGTCCCGCAGTGTCCCCCGCTGTGTCCCCCGCTGTGTCCTCGCTGTGTCCCCCGCTGTGTCCCGCTGTGTCCTCGCTGTGTCCCCCGCTGTGTCCTGCTGTGTCCCGCTGTGCCCCGCTGTGTCCTCGCTGTGTCCCGCTCTGTCTCCCCCTTATCCCCGCTGTGTCCCGCTGTGTCCCGTGGTGTCCCGCTTTGTCCCCCACTGTGTCCCCCACTGAGTTCCCGCTGTGTCCCCGCCTTGTCCCGCTCTGTCCTCCCTGTGTCCCCCGCTGTGTCCCGCTGTGTCCCCTGCTGTGTCCCGCTGTGTCTACTGCTTTGTCCCTGCTGTGTCCCGCTGTGCCCTGCTGTGTCCTCACTGTGTCCCACGCTGTGTTCCGCTGAGTCCTTGCTGTGTCCCCCGATGTGCCCCGTTGTGTCCCCAGCTGTGTACCCCGCTGTGGCCCACTGTGTCCCTGCTGTATGGATGCTGTGTCCCACTGTGTCCCACTGTGTCCTCGCTGTGTCCCCCGCTGTCTCCCGCTCTGTCCCCCGCTGTGTCTCACGCTTTGTCCCTGCTGTGTCCCACTGTGTTCCGCTGTTTCCCGCTGTGCCCCAACTGTGTCCCGTTGTGTCCACAGCTGTGTACCACGCTGTGTAACGCTGTGTCCCCGCTGTATCGACGCTGTGTCCCGCTGGGTCCCGCTGTGTCCTCGCTGTGTTCCCCGCTGTGTCCCGCAGTGTCCCCCGCTGTGTCCCCCACTGTGTCCTCGCTGTGTCCCCCGCTGTGTCCCGCTGTGTCCTCGCTGGGTCCCCCGCTGGGTCCCGCTTTGTCCCCTGCTGTGTCCCGCTGGGTCCCACTGTGTCCCGCTCTGTCCCTGCTGTGTCCCGCTGTGTCCTGCTGTGTCCTCGCTGTGTCCCCCGCTGTCTCCCGCTCTGTCCCGTGCTGTGTCTCACGATTTGTCCTCGCTGTGTCCCACTGTGTACCGCTGTGTCCAGCTGTGCCCCCACTGTGTCCCGTTGTGTCCACAGATGTGTACCACGCTGTGTAATGCTGTATCCCTGCTGTATCGACGCTGTGTCCCGCTTGGTCCCGCTGTGTCCTCGCCGTTTTCCCTGCTGTGTCCGGCTGTGTCCCCCGCTGTGTCCCCGCTGTGTCCCGCTGTGTCCTCCCTGTGTCCCCCGCTGTGTCCCGCTCTGTCCCCCGCTATGTCCCGCTGTGTCCCCGCTGTGTCCCCATTGTGTGTCCGCTGTGTCCCGCTATGTACTCCGTTGTGTCCCGCTGTGTCCCGCTGTGTCACACTGTGTTCCGCTGTGTCCTCGTTTTGTCCCCCGCTGGGTCCCGCTGGGTCCCCCGCTGTGTCCCGCTGTGTCCCGCTCTGTCACTGCTGTGTCCCGCTGTGTCCACGCTGTGTGTCCGCTGTGTACTGCTATGTACTCCGTTGTGTCCAGCTGTGTCCCCTCTCAGTCTCCGCTGTCCCCCACTGTGTCCCTCGCTGTGTCCCGCTGTGTCCCGCTGTGTCCCGCTGTGTCCCTGCTGTGTCCCGCTGTGTCCCGCTGTGTCCCCGCTGTGTGTCTGCTGTGTTCTGCTACGTACACCGTTGT
>NW_012305717.1:0-2798 GCF_000151885.1 Dipodomys ordii
TCCCACTTTGTCCCACGCTGTGTCCCCAGCTGCGTCCCCTCTGTGTCGCCGCTGTGTCCCTCTCTGTCCTCGCTGTGTCCCCCACTGTGTCCCGCTTTGTCTCCCGCTGTGTTCTGCTGTGTCCAGCTGTGTCCTCACTGTGTCTCCCGCTGTCTCCCACTCTGTCCCCCGCTACGCCTCATGATTTGTCCTCGCTGTTTCCCACTGTGTCCCGCTCTGCCCCCACTGTGTCCCGTTGTGTCCACAGATGTGAACCACGCTGTGTAACGCTGTATCCCCGCTGTATCGACGCTGTGTCCCGCTGGGTCCCGCTGTGTCCTCGCTGTATTCCCCGCTGTGTCCCGCAGTGTCCCCCGCTGTGGCCCCCGCTGTGTCCTCGCTGTGTCCCCCACTGTGTCCCGCTGTGTCCTCGCTGGGTCCTCCGCTGTGTCCCGCTGTGTTCCCCGCTGTGTCCCGCTGTGTCCCGCTCTGTCCCGCTCTGTCCCTGCTGTGTCCCGCTGTGTACTGCTGTGTCCTCGCTGTGTCCCCCGCTGTCTCCCGCTCTGTCCCCCGCTGTGTCTCACGATTTGTCCTCGCTGTGTCCCACTGTGTCCCGCTCTGTCCCGCTGTGCCCCCACTGTGTCCCGTTGTGTCCACAGATGTGTACCACGCTGTGTAAGGCTGTATCCCAGCTGTATCGACGCTGTGTCCCGCTGGGTCCCGCTGGGTCCTCGCTGGGTCCACCGCTGTGTCCCGCTGTTTCCACCACTGTGTTCCATTGTGTCCCCCGCTCTCTCCCCCTGTGTCCACCGCTGTGTCCCGCTGTTTCCCCCGCTGTGTCCCGCTGTGTCCTCGCTGTGTCCCCCGCTGTCTCCCGCTCTGTCCCCCGCTGTGTCTCACGCTTTGTCCCCTCTGTGTCCCAATGTGTTCCGCTGTGTCCCGCTGTGCCCCCACTGTGTCCCGTTGTGTCCACAGCTGTGTACCACGCTGTGTAACGCTGTGTCCCCGCAGTATCGACGCTGTATCCCGCTGTGTCCCGCTGTGTCCTCGCTGTGTTCACGGCTTTGTCCCGCAGTGTCCCCCGCTGTGTCTCCCGCTGTGTCCTCGCTGTGTTCCCCGCTGTGTCCCGCTGTGTCCTCGCTGGGTCCCCCACTGTGTCCCGCTGTGTCCCTCGCTGTGTCCCGCTGTGTCCCGCTCTGTCCCTGCTGTGTCCCGCTGTGTCCTGCTGTGTCCTCGCTGTGTCCCCCGCTTTCTCCCGCTCTGTGCCCCGCTACTCCTCATGATTTGTCCTCGCTGTGTCCCACTGTGTCCTGCTCTGCCCCCACTGTGTCCCGTTGTGTCCACAGATGTGAACCACGCTGTGTAACGCTGTATCACCGCTGTATCGACGCTTTGTCCCGCTGGGTCCCGCTGTGTCCTCGCTGTGTTCCCCGCTGTGTCCCGCAATGTCCCCCGCTGTGTCCCCCGCTGTGTCCTCGCTGTGTCCCCCACTGTGTCCCGCTGTGTCCTCCCTGTGTCCTCTGCTGTGTCCCGCTGTGTCCCCCGCTGTGTCCCTCTGTGTCCCGCTCTGTCCCGCTCTGGCGCCCGCTGTGTCCCGCTGTGTACTGCTGTGTCCTCGCTGTGTCCCCCGCTGTCTCCCGCTCTGTCCCCCGCTGTGTCTCACGATTTGTCCTCGCTGTGTCCCCACTGTGTCCCGCTCTATCCCGCTGTGCCCCCACTTTTTCCCGTTGTGTCCACAGATGTGTACCACGCTGTGTAAGGCTGTATCCCAGCTGTATCGACGCTGTGTCCCGCTGGGTCCCGCTGGGTCCTCGCTGGGTCCACCGCTGTGTCCCGCTGTTTCCACCGCTGTGTCCCGCTGTGTCCCCCGCTCTCTCCCCCTGTGTCCACCGCTGTGTCCCTCTGTTTCCCCCGCTGTGTCCCGCTGTGTCCTCGCTGTGTCCCCCGCTGTCTCCCGCTCTGTCCCCCGCTGTGTCTCACGCTTTGTCCCCGCTGTGTCCCACTGTGTTCCGCTGTATCCCGCTGTGCCCCCACTGTGTCCCGTTGTGTCCACAGCTGTGTACCACGCTGTGTAACGCTGTGTCCCCGCAGTATCGACGCTGTATGCCGCTGTGTCCCGCTGTGTCCTCGCTGTGTTCACGGCTGTGTCCCGCAGTGTCCCCCGCTGTGTCCCCCGCTGTGTCCTCGCTGTGTTCCCCGCTGTGTCCCGCTGTGTCCTCGCTGGGTCCCCCACTGTGTCCCGCTGTGTCCCTCGCTGTGTCCCGCTGTGTCCTGCTGTGTCCTCGCTGTGTCCCCCGCTCTCTCCCGCTCTGTCCCCCGCTAAGTCTCACGATTTGCCCTCGCTGTGTCCCACTGTGTCCTGCTGTGCCACCACTGTGTCCCGTTGTGTCCACAGATGTGTACCACGCTGTGTAACGCTGTATCCCAGCTGTATCGACGCTGTGTCCCGCTGGGTCCCGCTGTGTCCTCGCTGTGTTCCCCACTGTGTACTGCAGTGTCCCCCGCTGTGTCCCCTGCTGTGTCCTCGCTGTGTCCCCCGCTGTGTCCCGCTGTGTCCTCGCTGGGTCCTCCGCTGTGTCCCTCTGTGTCCCCCACTGTGTCCCGCTGTGTCCTCGCGGGTTCCCCGCTGTGTCCCGCTGTGTCCTCGCTGGGTCCCCCGCTGTGTCCCGCTGTGTCCTCGCTGTGTTCCCCGCTGTGTCCCGCAGTGTCCTCTCTGGGTCCCCCGCTGTGTCCCGCTGTGTCCCGCTCTGTCCCTGCTGTGTCCCGCTGTGTACCTGCTCTGTCCTCGATGTGTCCCAGGCTGTCTCCCGCTCTGTCCC
>NW_012305718.1:0-2798 GCF_000151885.1 Dipodomys ordii
AGCAGAAGGAGAAGCAGAAGGAAAAGCAGAAGAACGAGAAGGAGAAGGAGAAGGAGAAACAGAAGGAGAAGCAGAAAGAGAAGCAGAAGAAGGAGCAGGAGAAGGAAAAGCAGCAGGAGAAGCAGAAAGAGCAGCAGAAGGAGAAGCAGGAGAAGCAGAAACAGGAGAAGCAGAAGCAGAAGCAGAAGAAACAGGTGAAGGACAAGAAGCAGAAGCAGAAGGAGAAGCAGAAACAGAAGGAGAAGCAGAAAGAGAAGGAGGGGAAGCAGAAGAAGCAGAAGCAGGAGAAGCAGAAGCATAAGAATCCGAAGAAGCAGAAGCAGAACCTGAAGCAGAAGGAGAAGCAGATGAAACAGAAGAAGTAGAAGCAGTAGCAGTTGTAGCAGAAGCAGAACGAGAAGCAGAAGGAAAAGCAGAAGAACAAGAAGGAGAAGGAGAAACAGAAGGAGCAGCAGAAGGAGAAGCAGAAAGAGAAGCAGGTAAAGCAGAAGAAGAAGAAGCAGAAGGAGAATCAGAAGGAGAAGCTGAAGAAGAAGAAGGAGAAGCAGAAGAAGATGCAGAAGGAGAAGCAGAAGAAGCAGAAGCAGAAGGAGAAGAAGGAAAAGCAGAAGAAGCAGAAGCAAAGGAGAAGCAAAAGAAGGAGAAGGAGAAGCAGAAGCAGAAGAAGAAGCATAAGGACAACCACAAGCAGAAGGAGATGCAGAAGGAGAAGCAGGAGAAACAGAAGAAGCAGAAGCTGAAGGAGAAGCAGAAGTAGGAGAAGGAGAAGGAGGAGAAGCAGAAGCAGAAGGAGAAGCAGAAGCGGAATGAGAAGCAGAAACAGAAGCAGGAGAAGCACAAGAAAAAGAAGCAGGAGAAGCCGAAACAGAAGAAGCAGAAGAAGCAGAAACAGAAGCAGAAGTAGAAGCAGAAGCAGAAGGAGAAGCAGCAGAACAAGTAGAACCAGAAATTCAGGAAGGAGAAACAGAAGACGCAGAAGCAGAAGCAGAAGGAGAAGCAAAAAGAGAAGCAGAAGAAGAAGTAGAAGAACCAGCAAAAGGAGAAGCAGCAGAAGAAGCAGAAAAACAAGCAGGAGAAACAGAAGCAGAAAGAGAAGTAGAAGCAGAAGAAGCAGAAGAAGAAGAAGAAGCAGAAGAAGCATAAGAAGCAGAAGCAGGAGAAGCAGAACCAGAAGAAAAAGAAGAAACATAAGAAGCAGAAGCAGAGGGAGAAGCAGAAGAAGGAGAAGGGGCAGCAGAAGGAGAAGCAGAAGGAGAATCAGGAGGAGAAGCAGAAGAAGGAGAAGCAGAAGCAGAAGCAGAAGAAGATGCAGAAGGAGAAGCAGGAGAAGCAGAAGAAGCAGAAGCAGAAGGAGAAGCAGAAGTAGGACAAGGAGAAGGAGAAGGAAGGGCAGCAGAATCAATAAGAGAAGCAGAAGGAGAAGCAGAAGCAGAAGAAACAGAAGGAGAAGAAGCAGAAGCAGAAGAAGAAGCAGAAACAGAAGGAAAAGCAGAAAGAGAAGCAGGAGAAGCAGAAGAAGCAGCAGCAGGAGAAGCAGAAGCAGAAGAAGCCGAAGAAGCAGAAGCAGAACCTGAAGCAGAAGGAGAAGCAGGAGAAGAAGCAGAATCTGGAGAAGCAGAAGGAGAAGCAGAAGCAGAAAGAGAAGGAAAAGCATAAGGAGAAGCAGAAGAAACAGAAGAAGCAGAGGCAGTAGCAGAAGATGCAGAAGCCGAAGGAGAAGCAGAAGGAAAAGCAGAAGAACGAGAAGGAGAATGAGAAGGAGAAACAGAAGGAGAAGCAGAAAGAGAAGCAGAAGAAGGAGCAGGAGAAGGAAAAGCAGCAGGAGAAGCAGAAATAGCAGCAGAAGGAGAAGCAGGAGATGCAGAAACAGGAGAAGCAGAAGCAGAAGCAGAAGAAATAGGAGAAGGACAAGAAGCAGAAGCAGAAGGAGAAGCAGAAACAGAAGGAGAAGCAGAAAGAGAAGGAGAGGAAGCAGAAGAAGCAGAAGCAGGAGAAGCAGAAGCATAAGAATCCGAAGAAGCAGAAGCAGAACCTGAAGCAGAAGGAGATGCAGGAGAAGCAGAAGAAGCAGAATCTGGAGAAGCAGAATGAGAAGCAGAAGGAGAAGCAGAAGCAGAAAGAGAATCAAAAGCAGAAGGAGAAGCAGAAGAAACAGAAGCAGTAGAAGCAGTAGCAGTTGTAGCAGAAGCAGAAGGAAAAGCAGAAGAACAAGAAGGAGAAGGAGAAAGAGAAGGAGAAGCAGAAGGAGAAGCAGAAAGAGAAGCAGGTAAAGCAGAATAAGAAGGAGCAGAAGGAGAAGCAGAAGAAGGAGAAGGAGAAGCAGAAGAAGATGCAGAAGGAGAAGCAGGAGAAGCAGAAGAAGCAGAAGCAAAAGGAGAAGGACAAGCAGAAGAAGCAGAAGCAAAAGCAGTAGCAAAAGAAGGAGAAGGAGAAGCAGAAGCAGAATAAGGACAAGCACAAGCAGAAGGAGATGCAGAAGGAGAAGCAGGAGAAGCAGAATAAGCAGAATCTGAAGTAGAAGAAAGAAAAAAAGCAGAAGAAGCAGAAGAGGAAGCAGCAGGAGAAGCAGAAGCAGAAGAAGGAGAAGGAGAAAGAGAAGGATTTGGAGTAGAAGAAACAGAAGGATAAGCAGAAGCAGAAAGAGAAAGAGAAGGAGAAGCAGGAGAAGCAGAAGCAGGAGAAGCAGAAGCAGAATGAAAAGAAGAAGAAGGAGAAATTGAAACCGAAGAAGATGCAGAAGGAGAAGCAGAAGCAGAAGGAGAAGCAGAAGAAGGAGGAGAAGGAGAAGCAGAAGGAAA
>NW_012305719.1:0-2797 GCF_000151885.1 Dipodomys ordii
TTCTGCTTCTCCTTCTGCTTCTGCTTCTTCTGCTCCTTCTGCTTCTCCTTCTCTTTCTGCTTCTGCTTCTCCTGCTTGTTTTTCTGCTTCTTCTGCTGCTTCTCCTTCTGCTGCTTCTTCTACTTCTCCTTCTGCTTCTCTTTTTGCTTCTCCTTCTGCTTCTGCTTCTTCTGTTTCTCCTGCCTGAATTTCTGGTTCTACTTCTTCTGCTGCTTCTCCTTCAGCTTCTGCTTCTACTTCTGCTTCTGTTTCTGCTTCTTCTGCTTCTTCTCTTTCGGCTTCTCCTGCTTCTGCATCTTGTGCTTCTCCTGCTTCTCTTTCTGCTTCTCATTCCGCTTCTGCTTGTCCTTCTGCTTCTACTTCTCCTCCTTCTCCTTCTCCTACTTCTGCTTCTCGTTCAGCTTCTGCTTCTTCTGCTTCTCCTGCTTCTCCTTCTGCATCTCCTTCTGCTTGTGCTTGTGCTTATGCTTCGTCTTCTGCCTCTGCTTCTCCTTCTCCTTCTTTTGCTTCTCCTTTTGCTTCTGCTTCTTCTGCTTTTCCTGCTTCTCCTTCTGCTTCTGCTTCTTCTGCTTCTCCTGTTTCTCCTTCTGCATTTTCTTCTGCTTCTGCTTCTCCTTCTCCTTCTTATGCTTCTCCTTCTGATTCTCCTTCTGCTGCTTCTTCTTCTGCTTTACCTGCTTCTCTTTCTGCTTCTCCTTTTGCTTCTCCTTCTGTTTCTACTTCTCGTTCTTCTGCTTTTCCTTCTGCTTCTGCTACAACTGCTACTGCTTCTACTTCTTCTGATTCTTCTGCTTCCCCTTCTGCTTTTGATTCTCTTTCTGCTTCTGCTTCTCCTTCTGCTTCTCATTCTGCTTCTCCAGATTCTGCTTCTACTGCTTCTCCTGCTTCTCCTTCTGCTTCAGGTTCTACTTCTTCTTCTTCGGATTCTTATGCTTCTGCTTCTCCTGTTTCTGCTTCTCCTGCTTCTCCTTCTGCTGCTCTTTCTGCTTCTCCTGTTGCTTTTCTTTCTCCTGCTCCTTCTGCTGCTTCTCTTTCGGCTTCTCCTTCTGTTTCTCCTTCTCCTTCTCCTTCTCGTTCTTCTGCTTTTCCTTCTGCTTCTCCTTGTGCTTCTGCATCTTCTGCTGCTTCTGCTACTGCTTCTGCTTCTTCTGTTTCTTCTACTTCTCCTTCTGCTTCTCCTTGTGCTTTTGCTTTTCTTTCTGCTTCTGCTTCTCCTTCTGCTTCTCCAGATTCTGCTTCTTCTACTTCTCCTGCTTCTCCTTCTGCTTCAGGTTCTGCTTCTGCTTCTTCGGCTTCTGCTTCTCATGCTACTGCTTCTTCTGCTTCCCCTCCTTCTCTTTCTGCTTCTCCTTCTGTTTCTGTTTCTCCTTCTGCTTCTGCTTCTTGTCCTTCTCCTGTTTCTTCTGCTTATGCTTCTCCTGTTTCTGCTTCTACTGCTTCTCCTTCTGCTGCTCTTTCTGCTTCTCCTTCTCCTGCTCCTTCTTCTGCTTCTCTTTCTGCTTCTCCTTCTGTTTCTCCTTCTCCTTCTCCTTCTCGTTCTTCTGCTTTTCCTTATGCTTCTCCTTCTGCTTCTGCATCTTCTGCTGCTTCTGCTACTGCGTCTTCTTCTTCTGTTTCTTCTACTCCTCCTTCTGCTTCTTTTTCTGCTTTTGCTTCTCTTTCTGCTTCTGCTTCTCCAGATTCTGCTTCTTCTCCTTCTCCTGCTTCTCCTTCTGCTTCAGGTTCTGCTTCTGCTTCTTCGTCTTCTTCTGCTTCTGCTTCTCCTGCTGCTGTTTCTTCTGCTTCTGCGTCTTCTCCTTCTGCTTTTCCTTCTGTTTCTGCTTTTCCTTCTGCTTCTCCTTATGCTTCTCCT
The DNA here is from genome assembly GCF_000151885.1 of Dipodomys ordii. Taxonomy (NCBI): domain Eukaryota; kingdom Metazoa; phylum Chordata; class Mammalia; order Rodentia; family Heteromyidae; genus Dipodomys; species Dipodomys ordii. Next base: position 1,853 of record NW_012305719.1, read on the forward strand.
CCTCCTTCTTCTTCTCCTTCTTCTTCTTCTTCTTCTTCTTCTTCTTCTTCTTCTTCTTCTTCTTCTTCTTCTTCTTCTTCTTCTTCTTCTTCTTCTTCTCTTTCTTCTGCTTCTGCTTTTCCTGCTTCTTCTGCTTCTACTGCTTCTCTTTCTGCTTCTCATTCTGCTTCTGCTTCTCCTATTGCTTCTGCTGCTCTTCCTTCTCCTTCTCCTACTTCTGCTTCTCCTTCTGCTTCTGCTTCTCCTTCTGCTTCTCCTTATATTTCTCTTTCTCCTTCTCCTTCTCGTTCTTCTGCTTCTACTTCTGCTTTTGCTTCTGCTACTTATGCTTCTTCTGTTTCTTTTGCTTCTGCTTCAGTTGCTTCTGCTTCTTAGCTTCTCCTGCTTCTCCTGCTTCTGTTTCTGCTTCTTCTTCTTCTTCTCTTTCGGGTTCTCCTGCTTCTGCTTCTTGTGCTTCTCCTGCTTCTCTTTCTGCTACTCATTCTGCTTCTGCTTCCCCTTCTGCTTCTGCTTCTCCTCCTTCTCCTTCTCCTTCTCCTACTTCTGCTTCTCCTTCAGTTTCTGCTTCTTCTGCTTCTCCTGCTTCTCCTTCTGCATCTCCTTCTGCTTGTTCTTGTTCTTATGCTTCTTCTTCTTCTTCTGCTTCTCCTGCTTCTTTTGGTTCACCTTTTGCTTCTGCTTCTTCTGATTTTCCTGCTTCTCCTTCGGCTTCTCCCTCTGCCTCTCCTTCTGCTTCTCCTTCTGTTTCTCCTTCTCCTTCTCGTTCTTCTGCTTTTCCTTCTGCTTCTCCTTCTGCTTCTACATCTTCTCCTTCTCCCTCTGCTTCTGCTTCTCATGCTTCTTCTTTTTCTTCTGCTTCTGCTTCTCCTGCTTCTTCTGCTTCTCTTTCTGCTTCTCCTGCTGCTTGTCCTTCTGCTCCTCCTTCTCCTTCTTCTACTTCTCCTC
>NW_012305720.1:0-2797 GCF_000151885.1 Dipodomys ordii
GCTTCTGCTTCTCTGATTCTGCTCTTCTGCTCTACTGCTGCTCTTACACTCTCTTATGCTCTCTCTCTCTCGTCTTCTCTCTCGTCTCATCTTCTTTTCTTCGTCTGCTTCTGCTTTTCCTGCTTCTTCTGCTTCTACTGCTTCTCTTTCTGCTTCTCATTCTGCTTCTGCTTCTCATCTGCTTCTCCTATTGCTCTGCTGCCCTTCCTTCTCCTTCTCCTTTTCCTCCTTCTGCTTCTCCTTCTGGTTCTGCTTCTCTTTCTGCTTCTGCTTCTTCTGATTCTCCAACTAATCCTTCTTCTTCTCCTTCTGTTTCTGCTTCTCTTTCTGCTTCTCCATCTCCTTCTGCTTCACCTTCTGCTGCTCCTTTTCCTCCTTGTGTTTCTCCCTTTGCTTCTGTTTCTGCTTCTTATGCTTCTTCTTGTTCTTCTGCTTCTGCTTCTCCTGCTTCTGCTTCTTATGCTTCTACTGCTTCTTCTTCTGCTTCTGCTTCTTCTGCTTCTACTTCTCTTTCTGCTTCTGCTTCTCCTGCTTGTTTTTCTGCTTCTTCTGCTGCTTCTCCTTCTGCTGCTTCTTCTACTTCTCCTTCTGCTTCTCTTTTTGCTTCTCTTTCTGCTTCTGCTTCTTCTGTTTCTCCTACCTGAATTTCTGGTTCTACTTCTTCTGCTGCTTCTCCTTCTACTTCTGCTTCTACTTCTGCTTCTGTTTCTGCTTCTTCTGCTTCTCTTTCGGCTTCTCCTGCTTCTGCTTCTTGTGCTTCTCTTGCTTTTCTTTCTGCTTCTCATTCCGCTTCGGCTTCTCTTTCTGCTTCTGATTCTCCTCCTTCTCCTTCTCCTACTTCTGCTTCTCCTTCAGCTTCTGTTTCTTCTGCTTCTCCTGCTTCTCCTTCTGCATCTCCTTCTGCTTGTGCTTGTCCTTATGCTTCTTCTTCTGCTTCTGCTTCTCCTTCTCCTCCTCCTTCTTTTGCTTCTCCTATTGCTTCTGCTTCTTCTGCTTTTTCTGCTTCTCCTTCTGCTTCTGCTTCTTCTGCTTCTCCTGCTTCTCCTTCTGCATCTTCTTCTGCTTCTGCTTCTCCTTCTCCTACTTCTGTTCTCCGTCTGATTCTCCTTCTGCTTCTTCTTCTTCTTCTTCTGCTTTACCTGCTTCTCTTTCTGCTTCTCCTTCTGCTTCTCCTTCTGTTTCTAATTCTCCTTCTTGTTCTTCTGCTTTTCCTTCGGCTTCTCCTTCTGCTTCTGCTACAACTGCTACTGTTTCTACTTCTTCTGTTTCTTCTGCTTCTCCTTCTGCTTTTGATTCTCTTTCTGCTTCTGCTTCTCCTTCAGCTTGTCATTCTGCTTCTCCAGATTCTGCTTCTTCTGCTTCTCCTGCTTCTCCTTTTGCTTCAGGTTCTGCTTCTGCTTCTTCGGATTCTTATGCTTCTGCTTCTCCTGCTTCTGCTTCTTCTGCTTCCCCTCCTTCTCTTTCTGCTTCTCCTTCTGTTTGTGCTTCTCCTTCTGCTCTGCTTCTTGTCCTTCTCCTGATTCTTCTACTTCTGCTTCTCCTGTTTCTGTATCTCCTGCTTCTCCTTCTGCTGCTCTTTCTGCTTCTCCTGCTGCTTTTCCGTCTCCTGCTCCTTCTTCTGCTTCTCTTTCTGCTTCTCCTTCTGTTTCTCCTTCTCCTTTTCGTTCTTCTGCTTTTCCTTGTGCTTCTCCTCTGCTTCTGCATCTTTTGCTTCTTCTGCTACTGCCTCTGCTTCTTCTGTTTCTTCTGCTTCTCCTTCTGCTTCTCCTTCTGTTTTGCTTCTCTTTCTGCGTCTGCTTCTCCTTCTAGTTCTCCTTCTTCTTCTCCAGATTCTGCTTCTTCTTCTTCTCCTGCTTCTCCTACTTCTCGTGCTGCTTCTTCTTCTGCGTCTCTTTCTGCTTCTGCTTATCCTTTGGTTCTCCTACTCCTAATCCTTCTCTTTCGCCTTCTCCTTCTTTTTCTTCTGCTTTTCCTGCTGCTTCTGCTTCTGCTTATTGTACTATTTCTGTTTCTTCTGCTTCTTCTTCAGATTGTGCTTCTTCTGTTTCTCCTGCTTCAGATTCTGCTTCTGCTTCTTCGGCTTCTCCTGTTTCTTCTGCTTCTGCTTCTTCTACTTCTCCTGCATTTCTTTCTGCTTCTCTTTCTGCTTCTGCTTCTGCTCTTCTCCTTCTTCTGTTTCTTTTGCTTCTGTTTCTTCTGCTTCTTCTTCTGTTTCTTCTGATTCTACTTCTGCTTCTCCTTCTTCTCTTCTTTCTGCTTCTACTTCTGCTTCTTCTGATTCTCCTGCTCCTTCTTGTTCTCCTTCTGTTTCTGCTTCTATTTCTGCTTCTGTTTCTCCTTCTGTTGCTCCTTCTCCTTCTTCTGCTTCTCCCACTGCTTCTTCTTCTGATTATTTTGCTTATTCTTTTTCTTCTGCTTCTGCTTCTCCAGGTTCTGCTTCTTCTGCTTCTACTGCTTCACCTTACGCTTCTCCTTCTTCTTCTTCTTCTTCTTCTTCTTCTTCTTCTTCTTCTTCTTCTTCTTCTTCTTCTTCTTCTTCTTCTTCTTCTTCTTCTTCTTCTTCTTCTTCTTCTTCTTCATCTTCTCCTTCTTTTTCTTCTTCTTCTTCTTCTTCATCTTCTTCTCTTTCGTCTGCTTCTGCTTTCCCTGCTTCTTCTGCTTCTACTGCTTCTCTTTCTGCTTCTCATTCTGCTTCTGCTTCTCCTTCTACTTCTCCTATTGCTTCTGCTGCCCTTCCTTCTCCTTCTCCTTCTCCTACATCTGCTTCTCCTTCTGCTTCTGCTTCTTCTGCTTCTCC
>NW_012305721.1:0-2797 GCF_000151885.1 Dipodomys ordii
CATCTGGTTCTGCTTCTGCTTCTTCTGCTTGTTCTGTTTCTTCTGCTTCAGGTCCTTCTTCTGCTTCTTCGGCTTCTTCTGTTTCTTCTGCTTCTGCTTCTCCTGCTACTGCTTATTCGGCTTCTCCTTCTGCTTCTGCTTCAACTTCTGCTCCTTCTCCTTCTTCTGTTTCTTCTTCTTCTTCTTCTGCTTCTCCCGCTTCTGCTACTTCTGCTTCTCCTACCTTTCCTCTGCTTCTGCTTCTCCTTCTCCTTCTTCTGCTTCTCTTTCTGCTTCTGCTTCTTCTGATTCTCCAACTAATCCTTCTTCTTCTCCTTCTGTTTCTGCTTCTGTTTCTGCTTCTTCATCTCCTTCTGCTTCACCTTCTGCTGCTCCTTCTCCTTCTTCTGTTTCTCTCTCTGCTTCTGCTTCTGCTTCTTATGCTTCTTCTTTTTCTTCTGCTTCTGCTTCTCCTGCTTCTGCTTCTTATGCTTCTACTGCTTCTTCTTCTGCTTCTGCTTCTTCTGCTTCTACTTCTCTTTCTGCTTCTGCTTCTCCTGCTTTTTTTCTGCTTCTTCTGCTGCTTCTCCTTCTGCTGCTTCTTCTACTTCTCCTTCTGCTTCTCTTTTTGCTTTTCCTTCTGCTTCTGCTTCTTCTGTTTCTCCTGCCTGAATTTCTGGTTCTACTTCTTCTGCTGTTTCTCCTTCAGCTTCTGCTTCTACTTCTGCTTCTGTTTCTGCTTCTTCTGCTTCTTCTCTTTCGGCTTCTCCTGCTTCTGCTTCTTTTGCTTCACCTGCTTCTCTTTCTGCTTCTCATTCCGCTTCTGCTTCTCTTTCTGCTTTTGCTTCTCCCCCTTCTCCTTCTCCTACTTCTGCTTCTCCTTCATCTTCTGCTTCTTCTGCTTCTCCTGCTTCTCCTTCTGCATCTCCTTCTGCTTGTGCTTGTCCTTATGCTTCTTCTTCTGCTTCTGCTTCTCCTCCTCCATTTTTGCTTCTCCTTTTGCTTCTGCTTCTTCTACTTTTCCTGCTTCTCCTTCTGCTTCTGCTTCTCCTGCTTCTCCTTCTGCATCTTCTTCTGGTTCTGCTTCTCCTTCTCATTCTGCTTTTTCTTCTTCTGCTTTGCCTGCTTCTCTTTCTGCTTCTCCTTCTGCTTCTCCTTCTGTTTCTCCTTCTCCTTCTTGTTCTTCTGCTTTTCCTTCTGCTTCTCCTTCTGCTTCTGCTACAACTGCTACTGCTTCTACTTCTTCTGTTTCTTCTGCTTCTCCTTCTGCTTTTGATTCCCTTTCTGCTTCTGCTTCTCCTTCTGCTTCTCATTCTGCTTCTCCCGATTCTGCTTCTTCTGCTTCTCCTGCTTCTCCTTCTGCTTCAGGTTCTGCTTCTGCTTCTTCGGATTCTTATGCTTCTGCCTCTCCTGCTTCTGCTTCTTCTGCTTCCCCTCCTTCTCTTTCTGCTTCTCCTTCTGTTTCTGCTTCTCCTTCTGCTTCTGCTTCTTGTCCTTCTCCTGTTTCTTCTGCTTCTGCCACTGCTTCTCCTGTTTCTGCATCTCCTGCTTCTCCTTCTGCTTCTCTTTCTGCTTCTCCTGCTGCTTTTCCTTCTCCTGCTCCTTCTTCTGATTCTCTTTCTGCTTCTCCTGTTTCTCCTTCTTCTTCTCCTTCTCGTTCTTCTGCTTTTCCTTCTGCTTCTCCTGCTTCTGCATCTTCTGCTTCTTCTGGTACTGCCTCTGCTTCTTCTGTTTCTTCTGCTTCTCCTTTTGCTTTTGCTTCTCTTTCTGCTTCTGCTTCTCCTTCTGCTTCTCCAGATTCTGATTCTTCTGCTTCTCCTGATTCCCCTTCTGCTTCAAGTTCTGCTTCTGCTCCTTCGGCTTCTTCTGCTTCTGCTTCTCCTGCTGCTGCTTCTTCTGCTTCTCCTGCTTCTCTTTCTGCTCTTCCTTCTGTTTCTGCTTCTCCTTCTGCTTCTGCTTCTTCTCCTTCTTCTGTTTCTTCTGCTTCTGCTTCTCCTGCTTCTGCTTCTCCTGCTTCTCGTTCTGCTTCTCTTTCTGCATCTCTTTCGCCTTCTCCGTCTTCTTCTTCTGCTTCTCCTGCTGCTTCTGCTTCTGCTTATTCTACTATTTCTGTTTCTTCTGCTTCTGCTTCAGATTGTGCTTCTTCTGTTTCTCCTGCTACAGATTATGTTTCTGCTTCTTCGACTTCTCCTGTTTCTTCTGTTTCTGCTTCTCCTGCTTCTTCTGCTTCTCCTGCTTTTCCTGCTTCTCTTTCTTTTCCTGCTTCTCTTTCTGTTTCATCTTTTGCTTCTGCTTCTCCTTCTGCTTCTGCTTCTGCTCTTCTCCTTCTTCTGTTTCGTTTGCTTCTGTTTCTTCTGCTTCTTCTTCTTCTGTTTCTTCTGATTCTACTAATGCTTCTCCTTCTCCTCTTTCTGCTTCTGCTTCTGCTTCTTATGCTTATTCTTTTTCTACTGCTTCTGCTTCTCCTGCTTCTGCTTCTTCTTCTTCTACTGCTTCTTCTTCTTCTTCTTCTTCTTCATCTTCTTCTTCTTCTTCTTCTTCTTCTTCTTCTTCTTCTTCTTCTTCTTCTTCTTCTTCTTCTTCTTCTTCTTCTTCTTCTCTTTCTTCTGCTTCTGCTTTTCCTTCTTCTTCTGGTTCTACTGCTTCTCTTTCTGCTAATCATTCTGCTTCTCCTTCTGCTTCTGCTTCTCTTATTGCTTCTGCTGCTCTTCCTTCTCTTTCTCCTACTTCTGCTTCTGGTTCTTCTGCTTCTCCTGCTTCTCCTTCTGCATCTCCTTCTGCTTGTGCTTGTCCTTATGCTTATTCTTCTGTTCTGCTT
>NW_012305722.1:0-2797 GCF_000151885.1 Dipodomys ordii
CCCGCTGGGTACCCCGCTGTGTCCCGCTGTGTCCCCTGCTGTGTACCCTGCTTTGTCCCGCTGTGTTCCCCGCTGTGTCCCGCTGTGTCCCCCTCTGTGTCCCGCTGTGTCCTCGTTGTATCGCGCTCTGTCTCCCCCTTGTCCCCGCTGTGTCCCGCGCTGTCACATGGTGTCCCGCTTTGTCCCCCGCTGTGTCCGCCGCTGAGTCCCCGCTGTGTCCCCGCTGTGTCCCGCTCTGTCCTCCCTGTGTCCCCCGCTGTGTCCCGCTGTGTCCCCTGCTGTGTACCGCTGTGTCTACTGCTGTGTTCCTGCTGTGTCCAGCTGTGTCCCGCTGTGTCCCCCTGTGTCCTCACTGTGTCCTACGCTGTGTTCCGCTGAGTACTTGCTTTGTCCCCCGCTGTGTCCTCGCTGTGTCCCCCGCTGTCTCCCGCTCTGTCCCCCGCTGTGTCTCACGCTTTATTCCGTCTGTGTCCCACTATGTCCCGCTGTGTCCCGCTGTGTCCACCACTGTGTCCCTTTGTGTCCCCAGCTGTGTGACCCGCTGTGTAACGCTGTGAATCCCGCTGTATCGAGGCTGTGTCACGCTGGGTCCCGCTGTGTCCTTGCTCTGTTATTCGTGGTTACCCCTCTGTCCCCCGCTGTGTCCCCCCTCTGTCCTACTTTGTCCCCCGCTGTGTCTTGTTGTGTCCTACTGTGTCCCGTGGTGTCCCGCTTTTTTCCCACTATGTCCCCTGCTGAGTCCCCTCTGTGTCCCCGCTGTGTCCAGCTGTGTCCTCGCTGTGTCCTCTGCTGTCTACCGCTTTGTCCTACGCTGTGTCCTACTGTGTCCCAATGTGTCCCTGCAGTGTCCCCGCTGTCCCCCGCTGTGTCCCGCTGTGTCCCCCGCTGTGTCCTGCTGCGTTCCGCTGTGTCCCCGCTGTGTCTCCGCTGTGTCCCGCTGTGTCCCCCGCCGTGTCCCCGCTGTGTCCCGCTGTGTCCCCCGCTGTGTCCCGATGTGTCCCCCGCTGTGTCCTGCTAAGTCCACTTCTGTGACCCCGTTGTGCTGTGCTGTGTCCCGCTGTGTCCCCCACTGTTCCCCTCTGTGTCCTTGCTGTGTCCCTCTGTGTCCCGCAGTGTCCCAAAGTGTCCCCAGGTGTGTCCCGCTGTGTCACCGCTGTGTCCCGCTGTGTCCTCGCTGTGTCCCCCGCTGTGTCCTTCTTTGTCCCTGCTGTGTACCCCGCTGTGTCCCGCTGTGTCCCCCACTGTGTCCCGCTGTGTCCCCACTGTGTCACTCTTTGTTTCGCTGTGTCCGGCTGTGTCCTCGCTCTGTCTCCCTCAGTGTCCACCTGTGTCACGCTCTGTCCCCTCTGTGTCCCTCTGTGTCCAGCTCTGTCCCCGCTGTGTGTCCGCTGTGTCCCGCTGTGTACCCTTCTGTGTCCAGCTGTGTCCCCTCTGTGTCCCGCTGTGTCCATTCTCTGTCCCCCGCTGTCCACCGCTGTGTCTCCTGGCTGTGTCCCGCAGTGTCCCCGCTGTGTCCCGCTGTGTCCTACTGTGTCCCGTGGTGTCCCGCTTTTTTCCCTCTATGTCCCCTGCTGAGTCCCTTCTGTGTCCCCGCTGTGTCCAGCTGTGTCCTCGCTGTGTCCTCTGCTGTCTCCCGCTTTGTCCCTCACTGTGTCCTACTGTGTCCCACTGTGTCCCTGCTGTGTCCCCCGCTGTGTCCCGCTGTGTCCCCCGCTGTGTCCTGGTTGGTCCCGCTGTGTCCTCCGCTGTGTCCCGCTGTGTCCCCGCAGGTTCACCGCTGTTTCACGCTGTGTCCTGCAGTGTTCCGTGGTGTCCCGCTTTGTCCCCTGATGTGTCCCACTGTGTCCACTGCTGGGTCCCCGCTGGGTCCCGCTGTGTCTCGCTGTGTCCCACTGTGTCCTCGCTTTGTCCCATGCTGTGTTCCGCTGTGTCCTCCCTGTGTCCCCCGCTGTGTCCCGCTGTGTCCCCCGCTGTGCCCCGCAGTGTCCCGCTGTGTCCCGCTGTGTTCCGCTGTGTCCCCCGCTGTGTCCCTCTGTGTCCCCCGCTGTGCCCCGCAGTGTCCCGCTGTGTCCCGCTCTGTCCCCCACTGTGTTCCCCGCTGAGTCCTCTATGTGTTGACGCTGTGTCCTGCTGTGTCCTCGCTGTGTCCCCTGCTGTCTCCCGCTTTGTCCCACGCTGTGTCCCGCTGTGTCCCGCTGTGTCCTCGCTGTGTCCCCCACTGTGTCCTGCTGTGTTCCCGCTGTGTCCCAAGCTTTATCCCGCTGTGTCCCACTGTGTGCCCCGCTGTGTCCCACTATGTTCCCGCAGTGTCCCCGCTGTGTCCCCGCTGTGTCCTCGCTGTGTTCCCCGCTGTGTCCCGCTGTGTCCCCCGCTGTGTCTCGCTGTGTCTACTGCTGTGTCCCCACTGTGTCCCGCTGTGTCTCGCTGTGTCCCGCTGTGTCCTCGCTGTGTCCCGCTGTGTCCTCGCTGTTTCCCACGCTTTGTTCTGCTGTGTCCTCGCTGTGTCCCCCGCTGTGTCCCGCTGGGTCCTGCTGTTTCCTCTCTGTGTTCCCCACTGTGTCCCGCTGTGTCCCCCGCTGTGTCCCTTGCTGTGTCCCCCGCTGTGTTCCGCTGTGTCCCGCTGTGCCCCCCGCTGTGTCCTTGCTGTGTCCCCGCTGGGTCCCGCTGGGTCCCGCAGTGTCCCCCGCTGAGTCCCGCTGTGTCACCGCTGTGTCCCGCTCTGTCCCCGCTCTATCGATGCTGTGTCCCGCTGTGTCCTGCTGTGTCCTCTCTTTGTTCCCCGCTGTGTCCCGCTGTG
>NW_012305723.1:0-2797 GCF_000151885.1 Dipodomys ordii
CTTCTTCTGCTTCTGCTTCTCCTGACTGCAGCTTCATCTGCTTCTCCTGCTTCTCTTTCTGCTTTTCCTTCAGTTTCTGCTTCTCCATCTGCTTCTGCTTCTTCTCCTACTTCTGCTTCTCCTTCTGCTTCTGCTTCTCTTCTGCTTCTGCTTCAATTTCTCCTTCTGCTTCTCTTTCTGCTTCTCCTTCTCCTTCTGCTTCTTCTGCTTCTCCTTCTGCTTCTGCTTCAATTTCTCCTTCTGCTTCTCATTCTGCTTCTGCGTCTTCTGTTTCTTCTCCTTCTCCTGCTTCTGCTTCTCCTGATTCTTCTACTTCTCGTGCTGCTTCTCCTTCTGCGACTCTTTCTGCTTCTGCTTATCCTACTCCTAACCTTCTCTTTAGCCTTCTCCTTCTGCTTCTCCTGCTGCTTCTGCTTCTGCTTATTCTACTATTTCTGTTTCTTCTGCTTCTGCTTCAGATTATGCTTCTTCTGTTTCTCCTTCTGCTTCAGATTCTGCTTCTACTTCTTAGGCTTCTCCTGTTTCTTCTGCTTCTGCTTCTCCTGCTTCTTCTGCTTCTACTGCTTCTCTTTCTCCTTCTCCTTCTGCTTCTCCTTCTGCTTCTGCTCTTCTCCTTCTTCTGTTTCTTTTCCTTCTGATTCTTCTGCTTCTTCTTCTTCTGTTTCTTCTGATTCTCCTTCTGCTTCTCCTTCTTCTCCTTCTCTTTCTGCTTCTACTTCTGCTTCTTATGATTTTCCTGCTTCTCCTTCTTGTTCTCCTTCTGTATCTGCTTCTCTTTCTGCTTCTGCTTCTCCTTCTGCTGCTCCTTCTCCTTCTCCTTTTTCTGCCTCTCCCACTGTTTCTGCTTCTGCTTCTTTTGCTTATTCTTTTTCTTCTGCTTCTGCTTCTCCTGCTTCTGCTTCTTGTGCTTCTATTGCTTCTCCTTATGCTTCTCCTTATGATACTTCTTCTTCTTCTTCTTCTTCTTCTTCTTCTTCTTCTTCTTCTTCTTCTTCTTCTTCTTCTTCTTCTTCTTCTTCTTCTTCTTCTTCTTCTTCTTCTTCTTCTTCTTCATCTTCTTCTTCTTCTTCTTCACCTGCTTCTTCTCTTTCTTCTGCTTCTGCTTTTCCTGCTTCTTCTGCTTCTTCTGCTTCTCTTTCTGTTTTTCCTTCTGTTTCTGCTTCTCCTTCTGCTTCTGCTTCTTCTCCTTCTTCTGTTTCTTCTGCTTCTTCTTCTCCTGATCTGCTTCTCCTTATGCTTCTCCTTATGCTTCTTCTTCTTCTTCGTCTTCGTCTTCTTCGTCGTCGTCTTCTTCTTCTTCTTCTTCTTCTTCTTCTTCTTCTTCTTCTTTTTCTTCTTCTTCTTCTCTATCGTCTGCTTCTGCTTTTCCTGCTTCTTCTGCTTCTACTGTTTCTTTTTCTGCTTCTCATTCTGCTTCTGCTTCTCCTTCTGCTTCTCCTATTCCTTCTGCTGCCCTTCCTTCTCATTCTCCTTCTCCTACTTCTGCTTCTCCTGCTTTTGCTTCTTCTGCTTCTCCTGCTTCTCCTTCTGCATCTCCTTCTGCTTCTGCTTCTCCTTCTGCTGCTTCTTCTGCTTCTGCATCTCCTTCTGTTTCTCCTTCTGCTTCTCCTTCTGCTTCTCCTTCTCATGCTCCTTCTGCTTCTCGTTCTGCTTCTGATTCTCCTTCTGCTCTTCCTACTCCTAATCCTTCTCTTTCTCCTTCTTCTTCTTCTTCTGCTTCTCGTTCTGCTTCTGCTTCTGCTTCTTCTGCTTGTTCTGTTTCTTCTGCTTCAGGTCCTGATTCTGCTTCTTTGGCTTCTTCTGATTCTTCTGCTTCTGCTTCTCCTGCTACTGCTTCTTCTGCTTCTCTTTCTGCTTCTCCTTCTGCTTCTGCTTCTCCTTCTGCTCCTTCTCCTTCTTCTGTTTCTTCTTCTTCTTCTTCTGCTTCTCCCGCTTCTGCTTCTTCTGCTTCTTCCTTTCCTCTGCTTCTGCTTCTCCTTCTCCTTCTACTGCTTCTCTTTCTGCTTCTGCTTCTTCTGATTCTCCAACTAATCCGTCTTCTACTCCTTCTGTTTCTGCTTCTCTTTCTGTTTCTGCATCTCCTTCTGCTTCACCTTCTGCTGCTCCTTCTCCTTCTTCTGTTTCTCCCTCTGCTTCTGCTTCTGCTTCTTATGCTTCTTCTTGTTCTTCTGCTTCTGCTTCTCCTGCTTCTGCTTCTTATGCTTCTACTGCTTCTTCTTCTGCTTTTTCTGCTTCTAATTCTCTTTCTACTTCTGCTTCTTCTGCTTGTTTTTCTGCTTCTTCTGCTGCTTCTTCTACTTCTCCTTCTGCTTCTCTTTTTGCTTCTCCTTCTGCTTCTGCTTCTTCTCTTTCTCCTGCCTGAATTTCTGGTTCTACTTCTTCTGCTGCTTCTCCTTCTGCTTCTGCTTCTACTTCTGCTTCTGTTTCTGCTTCTTCTGCTTCTACACTTTCGGCTTCTCCTGCTTCTGCTTCTTGTGCTTCTCCTGCTTCTTTTTCTGCTTCTCATTCCTCTTCTGCTTCTCCTTCTGCTTCTGCTTATCCTCCGTCTCCTACTTCTGCTTCTCCTTCAGCTTCTGCTTCTTCTGCTTCTCCTGCTTCTCCTTCTGCATCGCCTTCTGCTTGTGCTTGTCCTTATGCTTCTTCTTCTGCTTCTGCTTCTCCTTCTCCTTCTCCTTCTTTTGCTTCTACTTTTGACTCTGCTTCTTCTGCTTTTCCTGCTTCTCCTTCTGCTTCTGCTTCTTCTGCTTCTCCTGCTTCTCCTTCTGCATCTTCTTCTGCTTCTGCTTCTCCTTCTCCT
>NW_012305724.1:0-2797 GCF_000151885.1 Dipodomys ordii
TCAGCGGGGGACACTGTGGGAGCCAGCGGGGACACAGCTTGGACACAGCGGGGGACACAGCGGGACACAGCGGGGGACACATCAAGGGACACAGCGGGAGACAGAGCGGGACACAGTGGGGAACACAGATAGAGACACAGCAGGACCCTGCGGGACACAGCGTCGATACAGCGGTTACACAGCGGGACACAGCGGGGTACACAGCTGTTGACACAATGGGACACTGTGGGGGACACAGCGGGATACTGCGGGACACAGCGGGGCACAGCAGGGACTAAACAGGAGACACAGTGGGGAACACAGCAGGACACAGCGGGGGACACAGAGAGGACACAGTGGGGACACATCGAGACTCATCCGGGGACACAGCAGGGGAAAAAGCGGGACACCTCGGGACACAGTGGGACACAGCGGGACACAGCGGGGTCACTGCGGGACACAGTGGGGGACAAAGCGTGACACAGCGGGACACAGCGGGGACGCAGCGGGACACAGCGGGACACAGCGGGACACGGCGGGGGACACAGCAGGACACAGAGGGGGACACAGCGAGGACACAGCGGGACACAGAGGGACACAGCGGGGGACACAGCGAGGACACATCGGGACCCAGCGGGACACAGCGTCGATACAGCGGAGACACAGCGTTACACAGCATGGTACAAAGCTGTGGACACAACGGGACACAGTGGGGGCACAGCGGGACACAGCGGGACGCAGTGGGACACAGCGGGACACAGCGGGACACAGCGGGGACAGAGCGGGACACAGTCGGACACAGCGGGACACAGAGGGGGACACAGCGGGAGACAAAGAGGGACACCACGGAACACAGCGGGACACAGCAGGAAACAGCAGTGACACTGCGGGGACACAGTGGGACACAGCGGAGGACACAGCGGGACACAGAGGGGGACAGAGCGGGACACAGTGGGGACCACAGCCGGACACAGCAGGGGAAACAGTGGGGGACACAGCGGGACACAGCGGGACACAGCGAGGGCACAGCGGGACAGAGCAGGACACTGCAGAGCACAGCGGGGGACACAGCGGGACACAGTGGGGGACACAGCGAGGACACAGCGGAACACAGAGTGGGGACACAGTGAGGACACAGCGGGATACAGCGGGACACAGCGGGACTCAGCCAGGTCCCAGCATTGGACAAGGCGGGACACAGCGGGGGACACAGCGGGACTCAGCGGGGGACACATGGAGGACTCAGCGGGACAAAGCGGGGACACAGCGGCGACTCACCGGGGGACACAGCGGGGGACAAAGCAGGACACCACAGAACACAGTGGGAAACAGCGGGACACAGCGGGGAAACTGCGGGGACACAGGGGGACAAAGCGTGGGACACATAGGGACACAGCGGGGGACACAGTGGAGGACACAGCGGGACACAGCGGGGAACACAGCGAGGACACAGCGGGACCCAGCGGTACACAGCGTCGATACAGCAGAGACACAGCGTTACACAGCGTGGTACACAGCTGTGAACACAACGGGACACAGTGGGGGCACAGCGGGACACAGCGGGAAACAGTGGGACACAGCGGGGACAAAGCTTGAGACACAGCGGGGTACAGAGCGGGAGACAGCGGGGGACACAGCGAGGACACAGCGGGACACAGCGCTGACACTGCGGGGGACACAGCGGGAGACACAGCGGGGGACACAGCCGGACACAGCGGGACACAGCGGGGGACACAGGGGGGACACAGTGGGACCCAGCGCGGGACACAGCAAGGACACATTGGGACACAGCGGGGACACAGCGGGACTCAGCGGGGGACACAGCAGTACACAACTGGACACAGCGGGTCACAGCGAGGGACACAGAGAGGTACATAGCGGGACACAGTGGGGAACACAGCGAGGACCCAGCGGGACCCAGCGGCACACAGCGGGGGACACAGCCAGACACAGCAGGGACACAGCGGGGACACAGCGGGACCCAGCAGGACACAGCGGGGGACACAGCGGGACACAGCGGGGGACACAGCCGGCACAGCAGGGACACAGTAGGACACAGCGTGGGACAAAGCGGGAGACAGCGGAGGACACAGCGAGGACACAGCTGGACACAGCGGGGACACAGAGGGCACTCAGCAGGGGACATAGAGGGGAAAAAGCGGGACACCACGGGACACAGTAGGACACAGCGGGACACAGCGGGGACACTGCGGGACACAGCCGGGGGACACAGCGGTGGACAGCGGGGGAAAGAGAAGGGACACAGCGGGACACAGAGGGGACACAGTTGGACACAGAAGGGTACACAGCGGGGCACAGCGGACTCACAACAGGGACAGAGCTGGACACAGAGGGACACAGAGGGGACAGAGCGTGACACAGCGGGACACAGAAGAACACAGCAGGGGACTCAGCGGGACACAGCAGGGGACACAGGGAGGACACAGCTGGACACTGAATGAGACAGAGCGAGGACACAGCCGGACACAGCGAAACACAGCGTGACACAGTGGGGACACAGCAGGGGACACAGCGGGACACAGCGTGGGACACAGAGGGACACAGCGAGGTACACAGCAGGGACAAAGTGGGACACAGTGGGGGACACAGCGAGGACAAAGCGGGACACAGCGGTGACACAGCGGGACACAGCTGGGGACACTGCGGGACACAGCGGGACACAGCAGGGACACAGCAAGGACACAGCGGGGGACACAGCGGGACACAGCCGGACACAGCCGGGGACACAGCTGGACACAGCGAGAGACACAGCGAGGAACACAGCGGGACACAGCGGGGAACAAATAGAGGACACAGT
>NW_012305725.1:0-2797 GCF_000151885.1 Dipodomys ordii
ATCAGCTTTTGCTTCTTCTTCTTCTTCTTCTTCTTCTTCTTCTTCTTCTTCTTCTTCTTCTTCTTCTTCTTCTTCTTCTTCTTCTTCTTCTTCTGTTTCTCCAGATTAACTTCTGCTTCTCCTTTTCTTTCTCCTTTTGCTTCTGCTTCTTCTGCTCATCCTGCTTCTCCTTCTGCATCTTCTTCTGCTTCTGCTCCTCCTTCTGCTGCTTCTTCTGCTTCTGCTTCTCCTTCTGCTTCTTCTGCTTCTCCTTCTTATTCTCCTTCTGCTTCTGCTTCTGTTTCTCCTTTTCCTTCTCGGTCTCCTGCTTTTTCTTCTGCTTCTCCTTCTGCTTCTGCTGCAACTGCTACTGCTTCTGTTTCTTCTGCTTCTCCTTCTGCTTTTGATTCTCTTTCTGCTTCTGCTTCTCCTTCAGCTTGTCATTCTGCTTCTCCAGATTCTGCTTCTTCTGCTTCTCCTTCTGCTTCAGGTTCTGCTTCTGATTCTTCGGATTATTATACTTCTGCTTCTCCTGCTTCTGCTTCTTCTGCTTCCCCTCCTTCTCTTTCTGCTTCTCCTTCTGTTTCTGCTTCTCCTTCTGTTTCTGCTTCTCCTTCTGCTTCTGCTTCTTGTCCTTCTCCTGTTTCTTCTGCTTCTGCTTCTCCTGCTTCTGCTTTTTCTGCTTTTCCTGCTTGTCTTTCTGCTTCTCCTTCTGCTTCTGCTTCTCCTTCGGCTTCTGCTCCTTTTCCTTCTTCTGTTTCTTCTCCTTCTGCTTCTGCATCTTCTGCTTCTTCTGCTTCTCCTGCTTCTCGTTCTGCTTCTCTTCGTCGGCTTCTCTTTCTACATCTGCTTCTGCTTCTTCTGCTTCTGCTTCTTCTCTTTAGTTCTTCTCCTTCTGCTTCTGCTTCTTCTCCTTCTCCTGCTTCTCCTTCTGCATCTCCTTCTACTTGTGCTTTTCCTTCTGCTTCTTCTTCTGCTTCTGCTTCTCCTTCTTCTGCTTCTCCGTCTGCTTCTGCTTCTTCTGCTTTTCCTGATTCTCTTTCTGCTTCTACTTCTGCTTCTCCTTCTGTTTCTCCTTCTCCTTCTCGTTCTTCTGCTATTTCTTGTGCTTCTTTTTCTGCTTCTACATCTTCAGCTTCTTCTGCTACTGCTTCTGTTTCTTCTGTTTCTTCTGCTTCTCCTTCTGCTTTTGCTTCTCTTTCTGCTTCTGCTTCTCCTTCTGCTTCTCCAGATTCTGCTTCTTCTTCTGCTTCACGTTCTGCTTCTGCTTCTTCGGATTCTTATGCTTCTGCTTCTCCTGCTTCTGCTTCTTCTTCTTCCCCTCCTTCTGTTTCTGCTTCTCCTTCTGCTTCTGCTTCTTCTTCTGCTTCTGCTTCTTCTCCTTCTTCTGTTTCTTCTGCTTCTGCTTCTCCTGCCTCTGCTTCTCCTGCTTCTCGTTCTGCTTCTCTATCTGCTTTTCTTTCTGCTTCTCCATCTCCTTCTTCTGCTTCTCCTTCTGCTTCTGCTTCTCCTTCTGTTTCTCCTTCTCCTTCTCCTTCTTCTGCTTTTCCTTCTGCTTCTCCTTCTGCTTCTGCATCTTCTGCTTCTTCTGCTACTGCCTCTGCTTCTTCTGTTTCTTCTGCTTCTCCTTCTGCTTTTGCTTCTCTTTCTGCTTCTGCTTCTCCTTCTGCTTCTCCAGATTCTGCTTCTTCTGCTTCTCCTGCTTCTCCTTCTGCTTCAGGTTCTGCTTCTGCTTCTTCGGCTTCTTCTGCTTCTGCTTCTCCTGCTGCTGCTTCTTCTGCTTCTCCTGCTTCTCTTTTTGCTTTTCCTTCTGTTTCTGCTTCTCCTTCTGCTTCTGCTTCTTCTCCTTCTTCTGTTTCTTCTGCTTCTGCTTCTCCTGTTTCTCGTCCTGCTTCTCCTTCTCTTCTTCTGCTTCTCCTTTTGCTTCTGCTTCTCCTTCTGCTTCTGCTTCAATTTCTCCTTCTGCTTCTCATTCTGCTTCTGCGTCTTCTGTTTCTTCTGCTTCTCCTGCTTCTGCTTCTCCTGCTTCTCCTACTTCTCGTGCTGCTTTTCCTTCTGCGTCTCTTTCTGCTTCTGCTTATCCTTTTGCTTCTCCTACTCCTAATCCTTCTCTCTCGCCTTCTCCGACTTCTTCTTCTTCTGCTTCTCTTGTTCCTTCTGCTTCTGCTTATTATACTATTACTGTTTCTTCTGCTTCTGATTCAGATTGTGCTTCTTCTGTTTCTCCTTCTGCTTCAGATTCTGCTTCTGCTTCTTCGGCTTCTCCTGTTTCTTCTGCTTCTGCTTCTCCTGCTTCTGCTTCTCCTGCTTCTCTTTCTGCTTCTCCATCGCTTCTGCTTCTCCTTCTGCTTCTGCTTCTGCTCTTCTCCTTCTTCTTCTTCTTCTACTCTTCTTTCTTCTGCTTCTTCTTCTGTTTCTTCTGATTCTACTTCTGCATCTCCTTCTTCTCCTCTTTCTTCTCCTTCTTCTCCTCTTTCTGCTTCTACATGTGCTTCTTTTGATTCTCCTGCTTCTCCTTCTTGTTCTTCTTCTGTTTCTGCTTCTCTTTCTACTTCTGCTTCTCCTTCTGCTGCTCCTTCTCCTTCTCCTTCTTCTGCTTCTCCCACTGCTTCTGCTTCTGCTTCTTTTGCTTATTCTTTTTCTTCTGCTTCTGCTTCTCCTGCTTCTTCTGCTTCTACTGCTTCTCCTTATGCTTCTCCTTATGCTTCTCCTTCTTCTCCTTCTTCTTCTTCTTCTTCTTCTTCTTCTTCTTCTTCTTCTTCTTCTTCTTCTTCTTCAAAATCTTCTTCTTCTCCTTCGTCTTCTTCTTCTCTTCTTC
>NW_012305726.1:0-2797 GCF_000151885.1 Dipodomys ordii
GTCCCCCGCTGTGTCCCGCTGTGTCCCGCTGTGTCCCCCGCTGTGTCCCCCTGTGTCCCCCGCTGTGTCCCGCTGTGTCCTCGCTGGGTCTCCCGTTGGGTCCCGCTGTGTCCCCCGCTATGTCCCGCTGTGTACCGCTGTGTCCCCCGCTGTGTCCTGTTGTGTCCCCAGCTGTGTAACCCATTGTGTCCCGCTGTATCGACGCTGTGTCCCACTGGGTCCCGCTGTTTCCTTCCTGTGTTGCCCGCGGGGTCTCGCTGTGTCCCCGCTGTATCGACGCTGTGTCCCCGCTGTGTCCCGCTGTGTCCCGCTCTGTCCTCGCTGTGTCCCCTGCTGTGTCCCGTTGTGTCCCCAGCTGTGTCCCCTGCTATGTCCCGCTGTGTCTACTGCTGTGTCCACGCTGTGTCCCGCTTTGTCTCGCTGTGTCCCGCTGTGTCCTCTCTGTGTCCCCCGCTATGTGCTGCTGTGTCCTCGCTGTGTCCTCTGCTGTGTCCCGCTGTGTCCCCATTGTGTCCCGCGCTGTGTCGCGCTGTGTCCCGCTGTGTCCCCGCTGTGTCCGCCGCTGTGTCCCGCTGTGTCCTTGCTGTGTCCCCCGCTGTCTGCCCCTTTGTCCCCGCTGTGCCCCTAGCTGTGTAGCGCTGTGTCCCGCTGTGTACCCCGCTGTGTCCCACTATGTTCCCGCAGTGTCCCCGCTGTGTCCCGCTGTGTCCCTCTGTGTCCTCGCTGTGTCCCCCGCAGTGTCCCGTTGTGTACCCAGCTGTACACCCCGCTGTGTCCGGCTGAGTCCCCGCTGTAACGACGCTGGGTCCCGCTGGGTCCCGCTATGTCTTCCCTGTGTTCCCCGCTGTGTCCCGCTGTGTCCCCCGCTGTGTCCCGCTGTGTCCCCAGCTGTGTACCCCGCTGTGTCCCGCTGTGTTCCCGCTGTATCGACGCTGTGTCCCGCTTGATCCCGTTGTGTCCTCGCTGTGTTCCCTGCTTTATCCCGCTGTGTACCCCTCTGCGTCCCTCGCTGTGTCCCGCTGTGTCCCGATGTGTACTGCTGTGTCCCCCGCTGCGTCCCGCTGTGTCCCTGCTGTGTCCCAATGTGTCCTCGCTGTGTCCTCCACTGTGTCCCGCTGTGTCCCCCCTGTGTCCCCCGCTGTGTCCCTCTGTGTCCCGCTGTGTCCCCCACTGTGTTCCCCGCTGTGTACCGCTGTGTGCCCCGCAGTGTCAACACTGTGTACCGCTGTGTCCTCGCTGTGTCCCCCGCTGTCTCCTGCTCTGTACCCCGCTGTGTCTCAAGCTTTGTCCCTGCTGCGTCCCACTGTGTCCCGCTGTGTCCCGCTGTGCCCCCACTGTGTCCCGTTGTGTCCACAGCTGTGTACCACGCTGTGTAACGCTGTGTCCCCGCTGTATCGACGCTGTGTCGCCCTGGGTCCCGCTGTGTCTACGGCTGTGTCCCCGCCTTGTCCCGCTGTGTCCTCGCTGTGTCCTCGCTGTGTCCCACGCTGTGTTCCGCTGTGTCCTCGCTTTTTTCCCCGCTGTGTCCTGCTGTGTCCCTGCCATATCGACGCTGGGTTCACCTGGGTCCCACTGTGTCCTCCCTGTGTCCCCCGCTGTGTCCCGCTGTGTCTCCCGCTGTGTCCCTGCTGTGTCCCCGCTGTGTCCCGGTGTGTCCCACTGTGTACTGCTGTGCCCCGCTGAGTCCCGCTGTGTCCGCTCTGTGTCCCAATGTGTCCTCGCTATGTCCCCCGCTGTTTCCCGCTGTGTCCTGCTGTGTCACGCTGTTTCCCCACTGTGTCCCCGCTGTTTCCCTCTGTGTACCCACTGTGTCCAGCTTTGTCCCCGCTGTGTCTTGCTGCGTTCCACACTCTGTCCCCCACTGTGTCCAGCTGTGTCCCCCGCTGTTTCGCATTGTGTCCCACACTGTGTCCCCCTGTGTCCCTGCAGGTTCACCTCTGTTTCCCGCTGTGTCCCGCTGTGTTCCGTGGTGTCCTCGCTGTGTCCCCCTGCTGTGTCCCACTGTGTCCCGCTGTGTCCCGCTGTGTCCCCGCAGGTTCACCTCTGTTTCCCGCTGTGTCCCGTTGTGTGCCGCTGTGTCCTCGCTGAGTCCCCTACTGTCTCCCTCTCTGTCCCCCGCTGTGTCTCAAGCTTTGTCCCCGCTGTGTCCCACTGTGTCCGGCTGTGTCCGGCTGTGCCCCCCACTGTGTCCCGTTGTGTCCACAGCTGTGTACCACGCTGTGTAACGCTGTATCCCCGCTGTATCGACGCTGTGTCCCGCTGTGTCCCTCAGTGTTCCCCGCTGTGTCCCCCGCTGTGTCCTCGCTGTGTTCCCCGCTGTGTCCCGCTGGGTCCTTGCTGGGTCCCCCGCTGTGTCCCGCTGTGTCCCCCGCTATGTCCCGCTGTGTCCCGCTGTGTCCCGCTCTGTCCCTGCTGTGCCCCACTGTGCCCTGCTGTGTCCTCGCTGTGTCCCCCGCTGTCTCGAGCTCTGTCCCTAGCTGTGTCTCACGATTTGTCCTTGCTTTGTCCCACTGTGTCCCGCTGTGTCCCGCTGTTCCCCCACTGTGTCCCCTTGTGTCCACAGATGTGTACCACACTGTGTAACGCTGTATCCCCGCTGTATCGACGCTGTGTCCCGCTGGGTCACGCTGTGTCCTCGCTGTGTTCCCTGCTGTGTCCCGCAGTGTCCCCCGCTGTGTCCCCCGCTGTGTCCTCGCTGTGTCCCCCACTGTGTCCCGCTGTGTCCTCGCTGTGTCCCCCGCTCTGTCCTGCTGTGTCCCAACGCTGTGTCCCGAGTGTCCTCGCTGTGTCCCGCTCT
>NW_012305727.1:0-2797 GCF_000151885.1 Dipodomys ordii
GCTGGCACACAGCGCGACACAGCAGGGACCGAGCTGGACATAGCGGGACACAGCGAAACACAGCGTGGTACACAGCGGGACACAGCGGGAGACCCAGCGAGTACAGAGCGGGACACGGCAGGGGACACAGCTGGGGACACAGAGGGACACAGCGGGGAACACAGCGAGGACACAACGGGACCCAGCAGGACACAGAGTCGATACAGCGGGGACACAGGGTTACACAGCGTGGTACCCAGCTGTGGACACAACGGGACAGAGTGGGGACACAGCGAGGACACAGCGGGACACATTGGTGACACAGCGGGGAAAACAGCAGGACACAGCAGCGGACACAGCAGGGGACACAGCGCGACACAGCAAGACATAGCATGGACACAGCAGTAGACACATCGGGACATAGCGGGGGACACAGCTGGGGACACAACGGGACACAGCGGTGGACACAGCGAGGACACAGCACGACCCACCGGGACCCAGTGGGGGACACAGCGAGGACACAGCAGGTCACAGTGGGGGACACAGCGAGGACAAAGGGGGGGACACAGCGGGACACAGCGGGGAACACAGCGAGGACACAGCGGGACACAGCGTCGATACAGCGGGGACACAGCGTTACACAGCGTGGTACACACTGTGGACACAACGGGACACAGTGGGGGCACAGCCGGACACAGCGGGACACAGTGGGACACAGCGGGGAAAAAGCGTGAGACACAGCAGGGGACAGAGAGGGTGACAGCAGGGGACACAGCGAGGAAACAGCGGGACACAGCGGTGACATAGCGGGGACTCAGGGGGTGACACAGCGGGACACAGCGGGGACACAGCGGGACACAGCGCGGGACAAGGCGGGACACAGTGTGGGACAGAGCGTGGGACACAGCGAGACACAGCGGAGACAAAACTGGACACAGCGGGGTACACAGAGGGACACAGCAGGGACACAGCGGGAAAATAGCGTGACACAAAAGGACACAGCGGGACACAGCGGGGGACACAGCGAGGACACAGCGGCACACAGTGGGGGACACAGCAAGGATAGAGCGGGAAACAGCGGGGGACACAGCAGGACATAGCGGGGGACAGAGCGGGACACAGCGGGACACAGCGGGGGACACAGGATGGACACAGCGGTACACAGCGGGGGACAGATCGAGGACACATTGGGACACAGCGGGGACACAGCGGGACTCAGCGGGGGACACAGCAGTACACAGCGGGACACAGCGGGACACAGCAGGGACACAGCGGGGGACACAGCGGGACACAGCGGGGGACACAGAGGGGGACACAGCGGGGAAAAAAGCGAGGCCACAGCAGAACACAGCGTGGGACACAGCGAGACACAGCGTCGATACAGCGGGGACACAGCGGGACACAGCGAGGTACACAGCTGGGGACACAACGGGACACAGTGGGGGCACAGCCGGACACAGCGGGACACAGCGGTACACAGCGGGGACACTGCGGAAACATAGTGGGACACAGCGGGGTACACAGCGGGACACAGCGGGACACAGCTTGGGACACAGCGGGGACAAAGCGGCAGACAGCGGGGGACACAGCGAGGACACAGCGGGACAAAGCGGCGACACAGAGGGGACTCAGCGGGACAAAGCGGGGGACACAGCGTGACACAGCGGGACACAGCGGTGGACACAGCGGGGGACAGCGGAGACAGAGAGGGGCCAAAGCGAGGCACAGCGGTGATACAGCTGGACACAACGGAGTACACAGCGGGACACAGCGGGCACACAGCGGGGACAAAGCGGGACAGAGCGGGACACAGCAGGGAACACAGGAAGGAAACAGCGGGACCCAGTGGGACACAGCGTCGATACAGCGGGACACAGCGGGCTACACAGCTGGGGACACAACGGGACACAGCGGGGGATACAGCGAGAACACAGTGTGACCCAGCAGGACACAGCGGGGACACAGCGGGACCCAGCGGGGAAACCAGCGAGGACACAGTGGGACACAGCGGGGGACACAGCGAGAACACAGCGGGGGACACAGCGAGGACACAGCGGGACCCAGCGGGACACAAGGTCGATACAGCGGGCACACAGCGTTACACAGCGTGGTACACAGCTGTAGACACAACGGGACTCAGTGGGGGCACAGCGGGACACAGCGGGACACAGTGGGACACAGCGGGGACAAAGCGTGAGACACAGCGGGGGACAGAGCTGGAGACAGCGGGGGACACAGCGAGGACACAGTGGGACACAGCAGTGACAAGGCGGGGGACACAGAGGGGGACAAAGAGGGACACCACGGAACACAGCGGGACACAGCGGGAAACAGCAGTGACCCTGCCTGGACACAGTGGGACACAGCGGGGGACACAGCGGGGGACAGTGGAGACAGAGAGTGGCCACAGCGAGACAAGGCGGTGACATAGCTGGACAAAGCGGGGTACACAGCGGGACACAGCGGGCACAGAACGGGGACACAGTGGGACACAGCGGGACACTGCGGGGATACAGTGGGACACAGCGGGACAAAGCGGGCGACACAACGGGACACAGCAGGCGACACAACGGGACACAGCAGGCACACAGCTGGGACACAGCTGGACACAGAGGGACACAGCGGGTACAGAGCGGGACACAGCCGGACACAGCGGGACACAGCGGGGGACACAGCGGGACACAGTGGGGGACCCAGTGAGGACACAGCGGGACACAGCAGGGGACACAACGAGGACACAGCGGGGGACACAGCGGGGGACACAGCGGGACACAGCGGGGAACACAGCGAGGACACAGTGGGACACAGTGGGGGATGA
>NW_012305728.1:0-2796 GCF_000151885.1 Dipodomys ordii
TCTTCTTCTGCTTCTGCTTCTCCTTCTCCTTCTTCTGCTTCTCCTTCTGATTCTCCTTCTGCTTCTTCTTCTTCTGCTTTACCTGCTTCTCTTTCGGCTTCTCCTTCTGCTTCTCCTTCTGTTTCTCCTTCTCCTTCTTGTTCATCTGCTTTTCCTTCTGCTTTTCCTACTGCTTCTGCTACAACTGCTACTGCTTCTACTTCTTCTGTTTCTTCTGCTTCTCCTTCTGCTTTTGATTCTCTTTCTGCTTCTGCTTCTCCTTCTGCTTCTCATTCTGCTTCTCCAGATTCTGATTCTTCTGCTTCTCCTGCTTCTCCTTCTGCTTCAGGTTCTCCTTCTGCTTCTTCGCATTCTTATGCTTCTGCTTCTCCTGCTTCTGCTTCTTCTGCTTCCCCTCCTTCTCTTTCTGCTTCTCCTTCTTCTTCTGCTTCTTGACCTTCTCCTGTTTCTTCTGCTTGTTCTTCTTCTGTTTCTGCATTTCCTGCTTCTCCTTCTGCTGCTCTTTCTGTTTCTCCTGCCGCTTTTCCTTCTACTGCTCCTTCTTCTGCTTCTCTTTCTGCTTCTAATCCTGTTTCTCCTTCTCCTTCTCCTTCTAGTTCTTCTGCTTTTCCTTCTGCTTCTCCTTCTGCTTCTGAATCTTCTGCTTCTTCTGATACTGCCTCTGCTTTTTCTGTTTCTTCTGCTTCTCCTGCTTTTGCTTCTCTTTCTGCTTCTGCTTCTCCTTCTGCTTCTCCAGATTCTGCTTTTTCTGCTTCTCCTGCTTCTCCTTCTGCTTCAGGTTCTGCTTTCGCTTTTTCGGCTTCTTCTGCTTCTGCTTCTCCTGCTGCTGCTTCTTCTGCTTCTCTTTCTGCTTTTCCTTCTGTTTCTGCTTCTCCTTCTGCTTCTGCTTCTTCCCCTTCTTCTGTTTCTTCTGCTTCGGCTTCTCCAGCTTCTGCTTCTCCTGCTTCTCGTTCTGCTTCTCTTTCTGCTTCTCTTTCTCCTTCTCCTTGTCCTTCTCCTTCTTCTGCTTCTTCTTCTGCTTCTGCTTCTCCTTCTGCTTCTGCGCCTTCTGTTTCTTCTGCTTCTCCTGCTTCTTCTTCTCCTGCTACTCCTACTTCTCGTGCTGCTTCTCCTTCTGCGTCTCTTTCTGGTTCTGCTTATCCTTTTGCTTCTTCTACTCCTAATCCTTGTTTTTCGCCTTCTCCTTCTTCTTCTTCTGCTTCTCCTGGTGCTTCTGCTTATTCTACTCTTCCTGTTTCTTCTGCTTCTGCTTCAGATTGTGCTTCTTCTGTTTCTCCTTCTGCTTCAGATTCTGCTTCTACTTCTTCGGCTTCTCCTGTTTCTTCTGCTTCTGCTTCCCCTGCTTCTTCAGCTTCTCCTGCTTCTCTTTCTGCTTCTCCTTCTGCTTCTGCTTTTCCTTCTGCTTCTGCTTCTGCTCTTATCCTTCTTCTGTTTCTTTTGCTTCTGTTTCTTCTTCTTCTTCTTTTTCTTCTTCTTCTTCTTCTTCTTCTTCTTCTTCTTCTTCTTCTTCTTCTTCTTCTTCTTCTTCTTCTTCTTCTTCTTCTTCTTCTTCTGTTTCTTCTGATTCTACTTCTGCTTCTCCTTCTTCTCCTTCTCTTTCTGCTTCTTCTGATTCTCCTGCTTCTCCTTTTGTTCTCCTTCTGTTTCTGCTTCTCTTTCTGCTTTTGCTTCTCCTTCTGCTGCTCCTTCTCCTTCTCCTTCTCCTTCTCCTTCTTCTTCTTCTTCTTCTTCTTCTTCTTCTTCTTCTTCTTCTTCTTCTTCTTCTTCTTCTTCTTCTTCTTCTTCTTCTTCTTCTTCTTCTCTTTCTTCTGCTTCTCCTGGTTTTTCTGCTTCTACTGCTTCTCTTTTTGCTTCTCATTCTGCTTCTGCTTCTCCTTCTACTTCTCCTATTGCTTCTGCTGCTCTTCCTTCTCCTTCTCCTTCTCCTACTTCTGTTTCTCCTTCTGCTTCTGCTTCTTCTGCTTCTCCTGCTTCTCCTTCTGCATCTTCTTCTGCTTCTGCTTCTCCTTCTGCTGCTTCTCTGCTTCTGCTTCTTCTTCTTCTGCTTTTTCTTCTGATTCACCTTCTCATTCTCCTTCTCCTTCTGCTTCTTCTTCTTCTTCTGCTTCTCCCTCTGATTCTGCTTTTTTTGCTTATTCTTTTTCTTCTGCTTCTGCTTCTCCTGCTTCTGCTTCTTCTGCTTCTACTGCTTCTCCTTATGCCTCTCCTTCTCCTCCTCCTCCTCCTCCTCCTCCTCCTCCTTGTTCTTCTTCTTTTTCTTCTTCTTCTTCTTCTTCTTCTTCTTCTTCTTCTTCTTCTTCTTCTTCTTCATCTTCTTCTTCTTCTCTTTATTCTGCTTCTTCTTTTCCTGCTTCTTCTGCTTCTCTTTCTGCTTCTCATTCTGCTTCTGCTTCTCTTTCTGCTTCTCCTATTTCTTCTGCGGCTCTTCCTTCTCCTACTTCTACTTCTCCTTCTGCTTCTGCTTCTTCTGCTTCTCCTGCTTCTCCTTCTGCATCTTCTTGTGCTTCTGCTTCTCCTTCTGCTGCTTCTTCTGCTTCTGTTTCTCCTTCTGCTTCTCCTTCTGCTTCTTCTGCTTCTGCTTCTCCTTCTGTTTCTTCTGCTTTTCCTTCTGATTCTCCTTATGCTTCTCCTTCTGTTTCTCCTTCTTCTTCTCGTTCTTCTGCTTTTCTTTCTGCTTCTCCTTCTGCTTCTGCTGCAACTGCTACTGCTTCTTCTGTTTCTTCTGCGTCTCCTTCTGCTTTTGATTCTCTTTCAGCTTCTGCTTCTCCTTCAGCTTCTCATTCAGCTTCTCCAGAT
>NW_012305729.1:0-2796 GCF_000151885.1 Dipodomys ordii
CTCCAACTTCTCCTTCTTCTTCTCCTTCTGTTTCTGCTTCTCTTTCTGCTTCTGCATCTCCTTCTGCTTCACCTTCTGCTGCTCTTTCTCCTTCTTCTCTTTCTCCATCTGCTTCTGCATCTTATGCTTCTTTATTTCTTCTGTCTCTGCTTCTCCTTCTTCTGCTTCTTATGCTTCTACTGCTTCTTCTTCTGCTTCTACTTCTCTTTGTGCTTCTGCTTCTCCTGCTTGTTTTTCTGCTTCTTCTGCTTCTTCTCCTTCTGCTTCTTCTTCTACTTCTCCTTCTCATTCTCTTTTTGCTTCGCCTTCTGCTTCTGCTTCTGCTTCTTCTGTTTCTCCTGCCTGAATTTCTGATTCTACTTCTTCTGCTGCTTCTCCTTCTGCTTCTGCTTCTACTTCTGCTTCTGATTCTGCTTCTTCTGCTTCTTCTCTTTCGGCTTCTCCTTCTTCTGCTTCTTGTGCTTCTCCTGCTTCTCTTTCTGCTTCTCTTTCCGCTTCTGCTTCTCCTTCTGCTTCTGCTTCTCCTCCTTCTCCTTCTCCTACTTCTGCTTCATCTTCTGCTTCTTCTGCTTCTCCTGCTTCTCCTTCTGCATCTCCTTCTGCTTGTGCTTGTCCTTATGCTTCTTCTTCTGCCTCTGCTTCTCCTTCTCCTTCTTTTGCTCCTCCTTTTGCTTCTGCTTCTTCTGCTTTTCCTGCTTCTCCTTCTGCTTCTCCTTCTCCTTCTTCTGCTTCTCCTTCTTATTCTCCTACTGCTTCTCCTTCTGTTTCCCTTCTCCTTCTTGTTCTGCTTTTCCTTCTGCTTCTTCTTCTGCTTTACCTGCTTCTCCTACTGCTTCTACTTCTTCTGTTTCTTCTGCTTCTCCTTCTGCTTTTGATTCTCTTTCTGCTTCTGCTTCTCCTTCTGCTTCTCCTTCTGCTTCTCCAGATTCTGCTTCTTCTGCTTCTCCTGATTCTCCTTCTGCTTCAGGTTCTCCTTCTGCTTCTTCGGATTCTTATGCTTCTGCTTCTCCTGCTTCAGCTTCTTCTGCTTCCCCTCCTTCTCTTTCTGCTTCTCTTTCTGTATCTGCTTCTCCTTCTGCTTCTGCTTCTTGTCCTTCTCCTGTTTGTTCTGCTTATGCTTCTCCTGTTTCTGCATCTCCTGCTCCTCCTTCTGCTGCTCTTTCTGCTTCTCCTGCTGCTTTTCCTTCTCCTGCTCCTTCTTCTGCTTCTCTTTCTGCTTCTCCTTCTGTTTCTCCTTCTCCTTCACCTTCTCGTTCTTCTTCTTTTCTTTCTGCTTCTCCTGCTTCTGCATCTTCTGCTTCTTCTGCTACTGCCTCTGCTTCTTCTGTTTCTTCTGCTTCTAGTTCTGCTTCTCCTTCTGCTTTTGCTTCTCTTTCTGCTTCTGCTTCTCCTTCTGCTTCTCCAGATTCTGCTTCTCCTGCTTCTCCTTCTGCTTCAGGTTCTGCTTCTGCTTCTTCTGCTTCTGCTTCTCCTGCTGCTGCTTCTTCTGCTTCTCTTTCTGCTTTTCCTTCTGTTTCTGCTTCTCTTTCTGTTTCTTCTCCTTCTTCTCTTTCTTCTGTTTCTGCTTCTCCTGCTTCTGCTTCTCCTGCTTCTCGTTCGGCTTCTCTTTCTGCTTCTCCTTCTCCTTCTCCTTCTTCTGCTTCTCCTTCTGCTTCTGTTTCTCCTTCTGCTTCTGCTTCTGCTTCAATTTCTCCTTCTGCTTCTCATTCTGCTTCTGCGCCTTCTGTTTCTTCTGCTTCTCCTGCTTCTCTTGCTGCTTCTCCTTCTGCGTCTCTTTCTGCTTCTGCTTATCCTTTTGCTTCTCCTACTCCTAATCTTCCTCTTTCGCTTTCTCCATCTTCTTCTTCTGCTTCTCCTGCTACTTCTGCTTCTGCTCATTGTACTATTTCTGTTTCTTCTGCTTCTGCTTCAGATTGTGCTTCTGCTGTTTCTCCTTCTGCTTCAGATTCTGCTTCTGCTTCTTCGGCTTCTCCTGTTTCTTCTGCTTCTGCTTCTCCTGCTTCTTCTGCTTCTCGTGCTTCTCTTTCTGCTTCTCCTACTGCTTCTGCTTCTCCTTCTGCTTCTGCTCCTTCTATTTCTTCTGGTTCTTTTGCTTCTGCTTCTCACGCTTTGCTTCTTCTGCTTCTCCTGCTTCTCGTTCTGCTTCTCTTCGTCGGCTTTTCTTTCTACTTCTCCTTCTGCTTCTTCTGATTCTGCTTCTTCTCCTTCTTCTTCTCCTTCTGCTTCTGCTTCTTCTGCTTCTCCTGCTACTACTTCTGCATCTCCTTCTGCTTGTGCTTTTCCTTCTGCTTCTTCTTCTTCTTTTGCTTCTCCTTCTTCTGCTTCTCCGTCTGTTTCTGCTTCTTCTGTTTTTCCTGCTTCTCCTTCTGCTTCTCATTCTTCTTCTCCTTCTATTTCTCCTTCTCGTTATTCTGCTATTCCTGCTGCTTCTCTTTCTGCTTCTCCTTCTGCTTTTGCTTCTCTTTCTGCTTCTGCTTCTCCTTCTGGTTCTCCTTTTTCTCCAGATTCTGCTTCTTCTGCTTCTCCTGCTTCTCCTTCTGCTTCAGGTTCTGCTACTGCTTCTTCAGCTTCTATTTCTGCTTCTCCTTCTGTTTCTGCTTCTCTTTCTGCTTCTGCTTTTTATCCTTCTTCTATTTCTTTTGATTCTGCTTCTCCTGCTTCTGTTCTCCTGCTTCTCCTTCTGTTTCTCTTTATGCTTCTCCTTCTGCTTCTCCTTCTTCTGCTTCTCCTTCTGCTTCTGCTTCTCCTTCTGCATCTAACTTCTGTTTCAATTTCTCCTTCTTCTGCTTTTCATTC
>NW_012305730.1:0-2796 GCF_000151885.1 Dipodomys ordii
GGTCCCGCTGGGTCCTGGCTGTGTTCCCCTGTGTCCACTGTGTCCCCCCACTGTCCTCCGCAGTGTCGCACGCTGTGTCCCGCTGTGTCCCCCGCTGTGTCCCGCTGTGTCGTGCTGTGTCATGCTGTTTCCCCGCTGTGTACGTGCTGTGTCTTCTGTGTACCCCGCTGTGTCCAGCATTGTCCCACTGTGTCTCGCTGTGTCCCACGCTCTGTCCCCCACTGTGTTCCGATGTGTCCCCTGCTGTGTCCCGCTGTGTCCCCCGCTGTGTCACGCTGTGTTCCCAGCTGTGTCCCCCGCTGTGTCCCCCGCTGTGTCCCGCTGTGCCCCCGCTGTGTCCCGCTGTGATCCCAGCTGTGTCCCCGCTGTGTCCCGCTGTGTCCCGCTGTGTCCTCGCTGTATCACCCACTCTGTCCCGCTGTGACTCACTGTGTCCCCCGTTGTGTCCTCACTGTGTCCCCTGCTCTATCCCGCTGTGTCCCCCACTGTGTCCCGCTGTGTTCCACTTTGTCCCCACTGTGTCCTGCTGTGTTCCGCTTTGTCCCCCGCTATGTCCTTGCTGTGTCCCCGCTCTGTCCAGCTGTGTCCCGCTGTGTCCTGCTGTGTCACTCTGTGTCCCCCGCTGAGTCCCGCTGGGTCCTCGCTGTGTCCCCCGCTGTGTCCCGCTGTTTCCTCGCTGTGTCCCCTGCTGTGTCCCGCTGTGTCCCCTGCAGTGTCCCGCTGTGTCCCCCGCAATGTCCAGCTGTGTCCTCGCTGTGTCCCGCTGTATCCCCTGCTGTGTCCCCTGCTGTGTCCGGCTGTGTCCCACGTTTGTTCCACTGTGACCAATGCTTTGTCCCCGCTGTGTCCGGCTGTGTCCCCCGCTTTCTCCCGCTCTGTCCCCCGCTGTGTCTCAAGCTTTGTCCGGAATGTGTCCTGCTGTGTCCCGCTGTGTCCCCCGTGTGTACCGTTGTGTCCCCAGCTGTGTACCTCGCTGTGTCCCGCTGTGTCCCCGCTGTAATGACGCTGTGTCCTGCTGTGTCCTCGCTGTGTTCCCCACTGTGTCCCGTTGTGTCCTCCACTGTGTCCCCCACTTTGTCCCGCTGTGTCCCCCACTGTGTCCCGCTGTGTTCCGCTTTGTCCCCCACTGTGTCCTGCTGTGTTCCGCTTTGTCCCCCTCTGTGTCCCTGCTGTGTCCCTGCTGTGTAAAACTGTGTCCCACGCTCTGTCCCCCACTGTGTTCCGCTGTGTCCCGCTGTGTCCCCCTCTGTGTCCCGCTGTGTCTCTGCAGGGTCACCGCTGTTTCCCGCTGTGTCCTGCTGTGTTCCATGGTGTCCCGCTATGTCCCCCACTGTGTCCCTTTGTGTCCCCAGCTGTGTAACCCGCTGTGTAACGCTGTGTCCCCGCTGTATTGACGCTGGGTCCCGCTGGGTCCCGCTGGGTCCTCGCTGTGTTCCCTGTTGTGTCCTGCTATGTCCCCCGCTGTGTCCCGCTGTGTCCCGCTGTGTCCTCGCTGTATCCCCTGCTCTGTCCCGCTGTGACCTCACTGTGTCCCCCGTTGTGTTCTCGCTGTGTCCCACGCTCTATCCTGCTGTGTCCCCCACTGTGTCCCGCTGTGTTCCGCTTTTTCCCCCACTGTGTCCCGCTGTGTCCTCGCTTTGTCCCCCGCTGTGTCCCTGCTGTGTCCCCGCTCTGTCCAGCTGTGTCCCGCTGTGTCCTGCTGTGTCACGCTGTGTCCCCCGCTGAGTCCCGCTGGGTCCTCGCTGTGTCCCCCGCTGTGTCCCGCTGTGTCCTCGCTGTGTCCCCTGCTGTGTCCCGTTGTGTCCCCCGCTGTGTCCCCCTGTGTCCCGCTGTGTCCCCGCTGTGTCTCCCGCTGTGTTCCCCACTGTGTCCCGCTGTGTCCCCGCTGTGTCCCCCGCTGCGCTCCCCGCTGTGTCCTGCTGTGTCCCTGATGTGTCCCTGCTGTGTCCCCACTGTGTCCCGCTGTGTCCCGCTGTGTCCCGCTGTGACCCTGCTGAGTCCCCCTGTGTCCCGCTGTGCCCCGCTGTGTCGTCGCTCTGTTCCCGGCTGTGTCCCCCGCTGTGTCCCGCTGTGTCCCGCTGTATCCGGCTGTGTACTCGCTGTGCACCCTCTCTGTCCCGCTGAGTATCCAGCTGTGTCCAACTGTGTCCCCGCTGTGTCCCGCTGTGTCCCGCTGTGTCCCCCTGTGTCCCCGCAGTGTCCTCGCTGTGTCCCGCTGTGTCACACTGTGTCCCTTGGTGTCCGGCTTTGTCACCCGCTGTGTGCCCCGCTGAGTCCCGCTGTGTCCCCGCTGTATCCCAATGTGTCCTCGCTGTGTCCCCCGCTGTGTCCCGCAGTGTCTCCCCTGTGTCCCCTACTGTGTACACTGCTGTGTCCCGCTGTGTCCCCCGCTGTGTCCCGCTGTGTCCTCGTTGTGTCCCCCTCTGTCTCCCCCTTGTCCCCGCTGTGTCCCGCTTTATTCCGTGGTGTCCCGCTTTGTCCCCCGCTGGGTACCCCGCTGAGGCCCCGCTGTGTCCCCGCTGTGTCCCGCTGTGTCCTCCCTGTGTCCCCCGCTGTGTCCCGCTGTGTCCCCTGCTGTGTCCCGCTGTGTCTACTGCTGTATTCCTGCTCTGACCCTCTGTGTCCTCACTGTGTGCCCCGCTGTGTCCCCCGCTGTGTCCTCGCTGTGTCCCCCTCTGTCTGCCGCTCTGTCCCCGGCTGTGTCTAATGATTTGCCCTCGCTGTGTCCCACTGTGTCCCGCTGTGTCCTGCTGTGCCCCCACTGTGTCCAGTTGTGTCCACAGATGTGTACCACGC
>NW_012305731.1:0-2796 GCF_000151885.1 Dipodomys ordii
GGGGGACAAAGCGGGACACCACAGAACACAGTGGGAAACAGCGGGACACAGCGGGGAAACTGCGGGGACAAAGGGGGACAAAGCGTGGGACACATAGGGACACAGCGGAACACACAGTGGGGGACACAGCGGGACACAGCGGGGAACACAGCGAGGACACAGCGGGACCCAGCGGTACACAGCGTCGATACAGCGGGGACACAGCGTTACACAGCGTGGTACACAGCTGTGAACACAACGGGACACAGTGGGGGCACAGCGAGACACAGCGGGACACAGCGAGGACACAGCGGGACACAGCGCTGACACTGCGGGGGACACAGCGGGGGACACAGCGGGGGACACAGCCGGACACGGCGGGACACAGCGGGGGACACATGGGGGACACAGCAGGACCCAGCGCGGGACACAGCGAGGACACATTGGGACACAGTGGGACTCAGCGGGGGACACAGCAGTACACAGCGGGACACAGCGGGACACAGCGGGGGACACAGAGGAGTAAACAGCGGGACACTGCGGGGAACACAGCGAGGACACAGCGGGACCAAGCGGGACACAGCGTCGATACAGCGGGGACACAGCGGGACACAGCGGGGTACACAGCTGGGTACACAACGGGACACAGCGGGGGACACAGCGAGGACACAGCACAACACAGCGTGGGAAACAGCGAGGACACAGCGGGACACAGCGAGACACAGAGGGACACAGTGGGGACACAGCAGTAGACACAGCGGGACACAGCGGGGGACACAGCGGGACACAGCGTGAAACAGCGGTGAACCTGCGGGACACAGCGGGGGACATAGCGGGACACAGCGGGGACACAGCGGGGATCTAGCGGGACCTAGCAGGACACAGCGGGACTCAGCAGGACACAGCGGGGGACACAGCGGGACACAGCGGGGGACACAGCCAGGCACAGCAGGGACACAGCGGGGACTCAGCTGGGGACATAGCGGGGGACAAAGCGGGACACCACAGGACACAGTGGGACACAGCAGGACACAGCGGGGACACTGCGGGGACACAGCGGGACAAAGCAGGGGACCCAGCGGGACACAGCAGGACCCAGCGGGGAAACAGCGGGGACACAGTGGGACACAGCGAGGACACAGCGGGACACAGCGGGACACTGCGGGGCACAGCGGGGGACACAGCCGGACACAGCGGGGGACACAGCTGGACACAGAAGGGTACACAGCGGGGCACAGCGGACACACACGGGGACAGAGCTGGACACAGAGGGACACAGAGGGGACAGAGCGTGACACAGCAAGACACAGCGGGACACAACAGGGGACTCAGCGGGACACAGCGGGGGACACAGGGAGGACACAGCTGGACACTGAGGGAGACAGAGCAAGGACACAGCCGGACACAGCGAAACACAGCGTGACACAGTGGGGACACAGCAGGGGACACAGCGGGACACAGAGGGGGACACAGAGGGACACAGCGGGGTACACAGCAGGAACAAAGCGGGACACAGCGGGGGACACAGTGAGGACAAACCGGGACACAGCGGTGACAAGCGGGACACAGCTGGGGACACTGCGGGACACAGCGGGACACAGCGGGGACACAGCAAGGACACAGCGGGGGACACAGCGGGACACAGCCGGACACAGCCAGGGACAAAGAGGGACACAGCGAGAAACACAGCGGGGGACACAACGGGACACAGTGGGGAACAAAGAGAGGACACAGCGGGACCCAGCGGGACACAACGTCGATAGAGCGGGGACACAGCGGGACACAGCGGTGACACAACGGGACTCAGCAGGGGACACTGCGGGACAGAGAGGGACCCAGCGGGAACACAGCAAGGACACAGCGGGGGACACAGCGGGACACAGCGGGACACAGCGGGGCACAGCAGGGAAAAAATGGGAGACAGAGTGGGGAACAGAGCAGGACACAGCGGGGGACACAGAGAAGACACAGTGGGGACACAGCGAGACTCAGCCGGGGACACAGCGGGGGACAAAGCGGGACACCACGGGACACAGTGGGACACAGCGGGACACAACGTGGTCACTGCGGACCACAGTGGGGGACAAAGTGGGACACAGCGGGACACAGGGGGGACGCAGCAGGACACAGCGGGACACAGCGGGACACGGCGGGGGACACAGCGGGACACAGAGGGGGACATAGCGAGGACACAGCGGGACACAGCGGGACACAGCGGGGGACACAGCGAGGACACAGTGGGGGAAAATGTGGGGGAAACAGCTGGACACAGCGGGGAACACAGCGAGGACACAGTGGGACACAGCGGCGACACAGAGGGTACTCAGCGGGGGACACATTGTGGGACAAAGTGGGACACCAGGGGACACAGTGTTACACAGCGGGACACAGCGGCGACACTGCGGGACACAGCAGGACAAAGCGGGGGCCACAGCGGGCCACAGCGGGCCACAGCGGGGCACACAGCGGGGGACAGTGGAGACAGAGAGTGGCCACAGCGAGACACAGCGGTGACACAGCTGGACACAGCGGGGTACACAGCGGGACAGAGCGGGCACACAGCGTGGACACAGCGGGACACAGCGGGACACAGCAGGGACACAATGGGACACAGTGGGACAAAGCGGGAGACACAGCGGGACACAGCAGGCACACAGCGGGGACACAGAGGGACACAGCGGGGACAGAGCGGGACACAGCCGGACACAGCGCAACACAGCGGGGGACACAGCGGGACACATTGGTGGACCCAGTGAGGACACAGCGGGACACAGCAGGGGACACAGCGAGGACACAGCAGGGACACAGCAGGGACAC
>NW_012305732.1:0-2796 GCF_000151885.1 Dipodomys ordii
CCGCTTGTCCCCGGCTGTGTCCCCCGGAGAGTCCCCGCTGTGTACCCCACGTGTCCCCATGAGTCCTCCCTGTGTCCCCCGACTGTGTCCTGATTTGTCCCCCGCTGTGTCCCGCTGAGTCTCCTGCTGTGTCCTGATGAGACCCGATGTGTCCCACTGAGTCCCACTGAGTCCTCGCTTTGTCTCACGCTGTGTTCCGCTGAGTCCTCGCTGTGTCCCCCGCTGTGTCCTGCCGTGTCCGTGCACGCTCACCGCTGTTTCCAGCTGTGTCCCGCTGAGTTCCGTGGTGTCCCGACATGGCCCACGCTGTGTCCCCCGCTGAGACCCTGCTATGTCCCCGCTGTGTCCCGCTGAGTCCTCGCTGTGTCCCCCGCAGTCTCCCGCTCTGTCCGCCACTGTGTCTCATGCTTTGTCCCCGCTGTGTCCCACTGTGTCCCGCTGTGTACCGCTGTGTCCCCCACTGTGTCCCGTGTGTCACGCTGTGTCCCCGCTGTGTCCCTGCTGTGTCCCTGCTGTGTCCCCGCTGTGTCCCGCTGTGTCCCACTGTGTCCTCCCTGTGTCCCACGCTGTGTTTGGCTGTGTCCTCGCTGTGTCCCCTGCTGTGTCCCATTGTGTCCCCAGCTGTGTACTCCGCTGTGTCCCGCTGTGTCCCCGCTGTATCCACGCTGTGTACCGCTGGGTCCCGCTGTGTCCTCGCTGTGTCCCCCACTGTGTCCTGCTCTGTCCCCCGCTGTGTCCCGCTGTGTCTACTGCTGTGTCCCTGCTGTGTCTTGCTGTGTCCCGCTGTGTGCCGCTGTGTCCTCGCTGTGTCCCACGCTGTGTTCCGCTGTGTCCTCGCTGTGTCCCCCGATGTGTCCCTTTGTGTCCCCAGCTTTGTACCCCGCTCTGTCCCGCTGTGTCCCCGCTTTATCTACGCTGTGTCACGCTGGGTCCCGCTGTGTCCTCGCTGTGTCCCCCGCTGAGTCACTGCTGTGTCCCCGCTGTGTACCGCTGTGTCCCCCACTGTGTCCCCCGCTGTGTACCCACTGTGTCCCCCACTGTGTCCCGTTGTGTCCCGCTGTGTCCCCCGCTGTGTCCCTGCTGTGTCCATGATATGTCACCGATGTGTCCCGCTGTGTCCCCACTGTGTCCTCGCTGTGTCCCACGCTGTGTTCGACTGTGTCCTCGCTGTGTCCCCTGCTGTGTCCCGTTGTGTCGCCAGCTGTGTACTCTGCTGTGTCCCGCTGTGTCCCCCCTGTATCCACGCTGTGTACCGCTGGGTTCCGCTGTGTCCTCGCTGTGTCCCCCACTGTGTCCCCGCTGTGTCCCCCTATGGTCCCGCTGTGTCTACTGCTGTGTCCCTGCTGTGTCCCCACTGTGTCACGCTGTGTCCCGCTGTGTCCTCGCTGTGTCCCACGCTCTGTTCCGCTGTGTCCTCGCTGTGTCCCCTGCTGTGTCCCATTGTGTCCCCAGCTGTGTACCCCACTGTGTAACGCTGTGTTCCCGCTGTATCGACGCTGTGTCCCGCTGGGTCCTGCTGTGTCCTCGCTGTGTTACCCGCTGTGTCCCGCTGTGTACCCCTCTGTGTCCCCTGCTGTGACCCGCTGTGTCCCCCACTGTGACCCGCTGTTTCTCGCTGTGTCCCCCGCTGTGTCCCTGCTGTGTCCCCGGTGTCTCCCGCTGTGTCCCGCTATGTACTGCTGTGTCCCGTGCTGAATTTCGCTGTGTCCCTGCTGTGTCCCAATGTGTCCTCGCTGTGTCACACTCTGTCCCGCTATGTCCCCGCAGTGTCCCGCTGTGTCCCGCTGTGTCCCCACTGTGTGCCCACTGTGTCCCCCTGTGTACCCCGGTGTGTGCAGCTGTGTCCCCGCTGTGTCCTGCTGTGTCCCCTCTCTGTCCCCTGTTGTCCCCCGCTGTGTCCCCCGCTGTGTCCCGCTGTGTCCCGCTGTGTCCCCCGCTTTGTCCCGCTGTGTCCCTGCAGTGTCCCCGCTGTGTCCCGCTGTGTCACACTGTGTCCCGTGGTGTCCCGCTTTGTCCCCCCCTGTGTCCTCGCTTTGTTTCCCGCTGTGTCCCGCTGTGTACCCCTCTGTGTCCCCCGCTGTGTCCTGCTGTGTACCCCGCTGTGTCCGGCTTTGCTCCACACTGTGTCCCGCTGTGTCCCGTTGTGTCCCCAGCTGTGTACCCTTCTGTGTCCCGCTGTGTTCCCGCTGTATCTACGCTGTGTCCCGCTGTGTCCTCCCTGTGTTTCCCGCTGTGTCCCGCTGTGTACACCTCTGTGTCCACCGCTGTGTCCCGCTGTGTCCCGCTGTGTACTGCTGTGTCTCCTGCTGAGTTCCGCCGTGTCCCCGCTGTGTCCCAATGTGTCATCGCTATGTCCCCCGCTGTGTCTCG
The DNA here is from genome assembly GCF_000151885.1 of Dipodomys ordii. Lineage (NCBI taxonomy): Eukaryota > Metazoa > Chordata > Mammalia > Rodentia > Heteromyidae > Dipodomys > Dipodomys ordii. The sequence goes on from NW_012305732.1 coordinate 2,371, forward strand.
CTGTGTACCCCCTTTGTCCCCCGCTGTGTCCCGATGTGTCTGGCAGTGTCCTCGCTGTATCCCCCGCTGTGTCCCATTGTGTCCCCAGCTGTGTACCCCGCTGTGTCCCGCTTTGTCCCCGCTGTATCGACGCTGTGTCCCGCTGTGTCCCACTGGGTCCTCCCTGTGTTCCCCGCTGTGTCCCGCTGTGTCCCCCACTGTGTCCCCCGCTGTGTCTACTGCTGTGTCCCCGCTATATCCTGCTGTGTCCTTGCTGTGTACCGCGCTGTCTCCCACTTTGTCTCAGGCTGTGTCCCGCTGTGTCCAGCTGTGTCCTCGCTGTGTCCCCCGCTGTGTCCCGCTGTGTTCCTGCTGTGTCCCAAGCTGTGTCCCGCTGTGTCCCCCTGTGTACCCTGCTGTGTCTACTGCTGTGTCCCCGCTATGTCC
>NW_012305733.1:0-1672 GCF_000151885.1 Dipodomys ordii
TAGGGAAAGTTGGACATGAATGGCAGAGGAGAGGAGCAAGAGGAGCCTGGAAATAAACAGATCTCACCATTTACCTTGTAGTAGCAAAAACTGTCTACATCTGAGAATGGCATAAAAATGAGGCGCTCTGGCTTTCAGGTAGCGCAGGAGACATTTCAAAGGGGTTTCACTGCTCAGGCGTGATTCACAGCACCCCATTAAATGAGTAGGAGAGTCAGTCTGGTGAGTGAAGGAGAGCTGACCAGGCAGAAGGGGCGGCCCGACTTCCCCCAGAGCCCTCTAGAGAGAGCAACAGAGAACCATGGAGTAGCTTCACTCACCAGAGTAGACAAGTGGTGTGGACGTGGATGTGAAGGCCAGGAATGGTATCGATGCACTGTGTCCACAGCAGACAGATGGGTTCACAAAATCCATTAGGTCTGTGGGTATTCCTCAGAGCAAAAAGGGGAAAACAATCAGAAAAAGAATATAGGGGAAAAAATACCAGAGAGAAATCCCAGCTATCCTGACTTTAAGCCCTTTATCCGAGTCATGCCACCATTCATGTTAGGTTTTTATAAGAGGTAGCTGAGTAAGAACAGCACCACGCACGTGGTATTCAGGTAAGGGGTAGGTTTATTCAGTAGACCTGCTGGGACCAGGCAAGGTTGGCACTCCACGTGGCTGGGAAAGGCCTAGGAAAGAGCGATCTGGGAAAGAGAGAGGAAAGAAAGAGAGGAAAGAGAGAAGAGAGAGCTAGAAAAGAGCAGCGAGAGAGCAGAGAGCTAGAAAAAAGCTGTGAGAGAACAGAGAGCTAGAAAAGAGCAGCAAGAGAGCAGACAGAGAGAGCTAGAAAAGAACAGTGAGAGAGCAGAGAGAGAGAACAAAGAGCTAGAAAAGAACAGTGAGAGCACAGAGACAGAGCAGAGAGCTAGAAAAGAACAGTGAGAGAGCTAGAAAAGAGCAGGGAGCAGAGAGAGCTAGAAAAGAGCAGCGAGAGAGCGCCTCTGGGCCTGGGCTAGGCCTTATCTAGGGTATGGGCAGAGAAAGGTGTGGCAACATCAAATTCAGATGTGACCTCAGGGGATGCAGATGTGACCTCTTCCAGGTGTCCCAGTTGCCTAGGTAATGCAGGTACTGGGTGGAGACTTTGCTGCAAGGAGGGTGGAGTCTGCTCGCCATCCTGGAGTGGACCTTACAAGGACCATACACCATCACTGCCTTCTTAAGTTTACCAATATCATCAACAGCAGCACCTTCATATCTGGCTGGTTGAGATATATCATTCATAGGGGGTGGTCGAATTCAAACTCACTGTCTGAGCTCTTTGTTTTGTGAGGGAGTGATGCTATAAAAATTGCGATGAAGGCTGCTTTACTTTCACTTTCTCAGGTTCTCTTTTCACTCTGCTAATTTCCAACTCCATATGTTGTAATTTTGATAAAAACAATTTCATTTGCTCGGACATTTTATTTACACTTTCAGTTTGTTCCTTTTCAGCCTTCTTTACCTCTTGTTTTTTTCTCTGTTAATTGCAATGCATCCTTATCTATCGTGTCCTTAACCTCAGAGTCCAATTGTAAATCTACAATAGAAGGGGGGCCTCTTTCTTTAAGTCTGCTATTAATCTTTCCTCATTCAAAGCTTTAAAAAGGGTATGTAAATAGCCCAAAAAATCAAAATCTAATAGTGA
>NW_012305734.1:0-2795 GCF_000151885.1 Dipodomys ordii
GTTCCCCACTGTGTCCCGCAGTGTCCCCCACTGTGTCCCCCGCTGTGTCTTCGCTGAGTACCCCACTGTGTCCTTCTGTGTCCTCGCTGGATCCCCTGCTGTGTCCCGCTGTGTCCTCGCTGTGTCCCCCACTCTGTCCCGCTGTGTCCTCACTGGGTCCCCCGCTGTGTCCCACTGTGTCCCGCTGTGTCCCGCTCTGTCCCTGCTGTGTCCCGCTGTGTCCTGTTGTGTCCTCGATGTGTCCCCCGCTGTCTCCCGCTCTGTCCCCTGCTTCGTCTCACGATTTGTCCTCGCTGTGTCCCACTGTGTCCCGCTGTGTCCCGCTGTGTCCCGCTGTGCCCCCACTGTGTCCCGTTATGTCCACATATGTGTACCACGCTGTGTAACGCTGTATCCCCGCTCTATCGACGCTGTGTCCCGCTGTGTCCTCGCTGTGTTCCCCGCTGTGTCCCGCTGTGTCCCGCTCTGTCCCTGCTGTGTGCCGCTGTGCCCTGCTGTGTCCTCCCTGTGTCCCCCGCTGTCTCCCGCTCTGTCCCCCGCTGTATCTCACGATTTGTCTTCGCTTTGTCCCACTGTGTCCCGCTGTGTCCCGCTGTGCCCCCACTGTGTCCCCTTGTGTCCACAGATGTGTACCACACTGTGTAACGCTGTATCCCCGCTGTATCGACGCTGTATCCCGCTGGGTCCCGCTGGGTCCTCGCTGTGTTCCCTGCTGTGTCCCGCTGTGTCCCCCGGAGTGTCCCCTGCTGTTTTCCTGTCTGTGTCCCCCGCTGTGTCCTGCTGTGTCCTCGCTGGGCCCCCCGCTGTTTCCCGCTGGGTACCCCGCTGTGTCCCGCTGTGTCCCCTGCTGTGTACCGTGCTTTGTCCCGCTGTGTTCCCTGTTGTGTCCCGCTGTGTCCCCCGCTGTGTCCCGCTGTGTCCTCGCTGTGTTGCGCTCTGTCTCCACCTTGTCCCCGCTGTGTCCCGCGCTGTCCCGTGGTGTCTGCTTTGTCCCCCGCTGTGTCCGCCGCTGAGTCCCTGCTGTGTCCCCACTGTGTCCCGCTCTGTCCTCCCTGTGTCCCCCGCTGTGTCCCGCTGTGTCCCCTGCTGTGTCCCGCTGTGTCTACTGCTGTGTTCCTGCTGTGTCCAGCTGTGTCCCGCTGTGTCCCCCTGTGTCCTCACTGTGTCCCACGCTGTGTTCCGCTGAGTACTTGCTGTGTCCCCCGATGTGTCCCGTTGTGTCCCCAGCCGTGTACCCCGCTGTGGCCCACTCTGACCCCGCTGTATCGATGCTGTGTCCCGCTGGGTCCCGCTGTGTCCTCGCTGTGTCCACCGCTGTGTCCCGCTGTGTCCCCGCTGTGTCCCGCTTTTTCCCCTGTTGTGTCCCGCTGTGTCCTCGCTGTGTCCCCCACTGTGTCCCGCTGTGTCCCCCGCTGTGTCCTGATGTGTCCCGCTTTGTCCCGCTGTGTCCCTGATGTGACCCTCAGTGTCCCGGTTTGTCCCCGCTGTGGTCACGCTGTGTCTGGCTGTGTATACCCCGCTTTGTCCAGCTTTGTCCCCGCTGGGTCCCGCTGTGTCCTCTCTGTGGTCCCTGTTGTGTCCCGCTCTGTCCCCCGCTGTGTCCCCCGCTGTGTCCTGCTGTGTCCCATGCTGTGTCCCGTTTTGTCCCGCTGTGTCCCTCGCTGTGTCCCTGCTGTATCCCCGCTGTGTCCCGCTGTGTCCCGCTGTGTCCTGTTGTGTCCCACTGTGACCCTGCTGAGTCCCCCTATGTCCCGCTGTGTCCCGCTGTGTCGTCGCTCTGTCCCCCGCTGTGTCCCCCGCTGTGTCCCGCTGTGTCCAGCTTTGTCCCGCTGTATCCCGCTGTGTCCCCACTGTGCGCCCGCTCTGTCCTTCTGAGTACCCCGCTGTGTCCAACTGTGTCCCCGCTGTGTCCCGCTGTGTCCCCTCTCTCTCCCCTGCTGTCCCCCGCTGTGTCCCCCACTGTGTCCTGTTGTGTCCCGCTGTGTCCCTGGGTGTGTTCTCCTGTGTCCATGCACTGTTCCCGCTGTGTCTCGCTGTGTCACACTGTGTCCCGTGGTGTCCGGCTTTGTCACCCGCTGTGTCCCCCGCTGAGTCCGGCTGTTTCCCCGCTGTGTCCCAATGTGTCCTCGCTGTTTCCCCCGCTGTGTCCCGCAGTGTCTCCCCTGTGTCCCCTGCTGTGTCCCGCTGTGTCCCGCTGTGTCCCCTGCTGTGTACCCTGCTGTGTCCCGCTGTGTCCCCCGCTGTGTCCCACTGTGTCCCGCGGTGTACCCGCTGTGTCCCGTTGTGTCCCCAGCTGTGTACCACGCTGTGTCCGGCTGTGTCCCCGCCATTATCGACGCTGTGTCCCTCTGTGTCCCTCTGTGTCTCGCTGTGCCCCCACTCTGTCCCGTTGTGTCCACAGCTGGGTACCACGCTGTGTAACACTGTGTCCCCGCTGTATGGACGCTGTGTCCTGCTGTGTCCCGCTGTGTCCTTGCTGTGTTCCCCGCTGTGTCCCGCTGTGTCCCCAGCTGTGTCACCCGCTGTGTCCCGCTGTGTCCTCGCTGGGTCCCCCGCTGTGTCCCGCTGTGCCCCCTGCTGTGTTCGGCTGTGTCCCGCTATGTCTCGCTCGGTCCCTGCTGTGTCCCGCTGTGTACCGCTGTGACCCCGCTGTGTGCCCGGCTGTGTCCTGTTGTGTACTCCGTTGTGTCCAGCTGTGTCACCGCTGTGCCTTGCTATGTCCCCTCTCTGTCTCCGCTGTCCCCCGCTGTGTCCCCCGCTGTGTCCCGCTGTGTCCTCGCTGTGTCCCCCACTGT
>NW_012305735.1:0-2795 GCF_000151885.1 Dipodomys ordii
TGAAGGTGTATCTGTTGAATCCGTGAAGCCGTATCCTGGTGAGCCGAAGCTGAAGGAAAAGAATTAGCATATGAAGCAGAACCAGTGGGAGAAGCTGAATAAGGTGTATCTTAAGCAGTGAAGTAGCAGATGCAGAAGCTGTTGAAGATGCAGAAGGAGAAGCAGGAGAAGCTGTAGAAGGAGAAGGAGAAGTTGTAAAGAGATGGTTTAGGAGTAGGAGAAGCAAAAGGATAAGCAGAAGCAGAAAGATTTGCAGAAGGAGAAGCAGCACGAGAATGAGGAGAAGCAGAAGAAGCAGAAGCAGGAGAAGCAGAAGAAACAGAAGACGCAGAAGCAGAATTAGAAGCAGAAGGAGAAATTGAAGCTGAAGCAGAAGCAGAAGGAGAAGCAGAAGCAGAAGAAGGAGAGGAGAAGCTGAAAGAGAAGCACTTGAGTTGCAGGAGAAGCAGATTCAGGAGAAGCAGAATCAGAAGAAACATTGGAAGGAGAAGAAGCAGAAGCAGAAGGAGAAGCAGATTCAGAAGGAAATCAGAATGAGAAGCAGGAGAAGCAGAAGAAGCAGCAGCAGGAGAAGCAGAAGCAGAAGAAGCCCGAAGAAGCAGAAGCAGAACCTGAATCAGAAAGGAGAAGCATGAGAAGCAGAAGAAGCAGAATCTGGAGAAGCAGAAGGAGAAGCAGAAGCAGAAAGAGAAGCAAAAGCAGAAGGAGAAGCAGAACGGGAATCAGAAGAAACAGAAGAAGCAGAGGCAGTAGCAGAAGAAGCAGAAGATGCAGAAGCAGAAGGAGAAGCAGAAGGAAAAGCAGAAGAACGAGAAGGAGAAGGAGAAACAGAAGGAGAAGCAGAAAGAGAAGCAGAAGAAGGAGCAGGAGAAGGAAAAGCAGCAGGAGAAGCAGAAAGAGCAGCATAAGGAGAAGCAGGAGATGCAGAAACAGGAGAAGCAGAAGCAGAAGCAGAAGAAACAGGAGAAGGACAAGAAGCAGAAGCAGAAGGAGAAGCAGAAACAGAAGGAGAAGCAGAAAGAGAAGGAGGGGAAGCAGAAGAAGCAGAAGGAAGAGAAGCAGAAGCATAAGAATCCGAAGAAGCAGAAGCAGAACCTGAAGCAGAAGGTGAAGCTGGAGAAGCAGAAGAAGCAGAATCTGGAGAAGCAGAATGAGAAGCAGAAGGAGAAGCAGAAGCAGAAAGAGAATCAAAAGCAGAAGGAGAAGCAGAAGAAACAGAAGAAATAGAATCAGTAGCAGTTGTAGCAGAAGCAGAACGAGAAGCAGAAGAACAAGAAGGAGAAGGAGAAACAGAAGGAGAAGCAGAAGGAGAAGCAGAAAGTGAAGCAGGTAAAGCAGATGAAGAAGAAGCAGAAGGAGAATCAGAAGGAGAAGCAGAAGAAAGAGAAGGAGAAGCAGAAGAAGATGAAGAATGAGAAGCAGAAGAAGGAGAAGCAGAAGGAGAAGAAGGAAAAGCAGAAGAAGCAGAAGCAAAAGGAGAAGCAAAAGAAGGAGAAGGAGAAGCAGAAGCAGAAGAAGAAGCATAAGGACAAGCAAAAGCAGAAGGAGATGCAGAAGGAGAAGCAGGAGAAACAGAAGAAGCAGAAGCTGAAGGAGAAGAAGAAGGAGAAGAATCAGAAGAAGGAGAAGCAGAAATAGAAAGAGAAGCCGACGAAGAGAAGCAGAAAGAGAAGCAGGGGAAGCAGAAGAAGCAGAAGCGGGAGAAGCAGAAGAAGAAGAAGAAGGAGAAGGAGCAGAAGGAGAAGCAGAAAGAGAAGCAGGAAAAGCAGAAGAAGCAAAAGCAGGAGAAGCAGAAGCAGAAAACAGGAGAAGGACAAGAAGCAGAAGCAGAAGGAGAAGCAGAAACAGAAGGAGAAGAAGAAAGAGAAAGAGGGGAAGCAGAAGAAGCAGAAGCAGGAGTAGCAGAAGCATAAGAATCCGAAGAAGCAGAAGCAGAACCTGAAGCAGAAGGAGAAGCAGGAGAAGGAGAAGAAGCAGAATCTGGAGAAGCAGAATGAGAAGCTGAAGTAGAAGCAGAAGCAGAAAGAGAATCAAAAACAGAAGGAGAAGCAGAAGAAACAGAAGAAGCAGAAGCAGTAGCAGTTGCAGCAGAAGCAGAAGAGAAGCAGAAGGAAAAGCCGAAGAACGAGAAGGAGAAGGAGAAACAGAAGGAAAAGCAGAAGGAGAATCAGAAGGAGAAGCAGAAGAAGCACAAGGAGAAGCAGAAGGAGAAACAGAAGCACAAGAAGCAGCAGAAGGAGAAGCAGAAGCAGAAGAAGATGCATAAGGAGAAGCAGGAGAAGCAGAAGAAGCAGAAGCAGAAGGAGAAGTAGAAGTAGGAGAAGGAGAAGGAAGAGCCGCAGAAGCAATAGGAGAAGCAGAAGGAGTAGCAGAAGCAGAATGAGAAGCAGAAAGAGAAGCAGTAGAATCAGAAGAAGCAGTAAAAGAAGAAGCAGAAGAAAGAGAAGAAGAAGAAGAAGAAGAAGAAGAAGAAGAAGAAGAAGAAGAAGAAGAAGAAGAAGAAGAAGAAGAAGAAGAAGAAGAAGAAGAAGAAGGAGAAGAAGGAGAAGCATAAGGAGAAGAAGCAGAAGAAGAAGAAGAAGAAGAAGAAGAAGAAGAAGAAGAAGAAGAAGAAGAAGAAGAAGAAGAAGAAGCATAAGTAGAAGCATAAGAAGAAGAATCAGAGGGAGAAGCAGAAGAAGGAGAAGGAGCAGCAGAAAGAGAAGTAGAAGGAGAATAAGAAGGAGAGTCAGAAGAAGGAGAAGCAGAAGCAGAAGAAGCAGCAAAAGGAGGATCAGAAGCAGAAAAAGATGCAT
>NW_012305736.1:0-2795 GCF_000151885.1 Dipodomys ordii
CTGCTGTGTCCCTGCTGTGTCCCTGCTGTGTCCCCGCTGTGTGCCGCTGTGTCCCGCTGTGTTGCCAGCTGTGTACCCCGCTGTGTCCCCGCTGTATCCCCGCTGTATCGACGCTGTGTCCCGCTGTGTTCCGCTGTGTCCCGATGTCTCCCGCTGTGTACTGCTGTGTCCCCCCCTGAGTCCCGCTGTGTCCCCGCTGTGTCCCACTGTGTCCCGCTGTGTCCCCCGCTGTGTCCCGCTTTGTCTACTGCTGTGTCCCTGCTGTGTCCCGCTGTGTCCCGCTGTGTCGCGCTGTGACCCGCTGTGTTCCCCGCTGTGTCCCACTGTGTACCCTTCTGTGTCCCCCGCTGTGTCCCGCTGTGTCCCCTGCTGTGTCCCGCTGTGTCCCTCTGTGTACTGCTGTGTCCCACGCTGAGTCCCGCTGTGTCCCTGCTGTGTCCCGCTGTGTCCCACCTGTGTCCCCCGCTGTGTGCGGCTGTGTCCCGCTGTGTCCCCCGCTGTGTCCCCCGCTGTGTCCTCCTGTGGTCCCCACTGTGTCCCGCTGTGTCCACTGCTATGTCCCCGTTGTGTCCCGCTCTTTCCCCCGCTCTGTCCCGCTGTGTCCTCGCTGTTTCCCGCTGTGTCCCGCTGTGTTCCCTGGTGTACCGCTATGTCCCCCGCTGTGTCCCCCGCTGAGTCCCCGCTGTGTCCCCGCTGTGTCTCGGTGTGTCCTCGCTGTGTCCCCCGCTGTCTCCGGCTCTTTCCCATGCTGGGTCTCACGCTTTGTCCCCGCTGTGTCCCACTGGGTCCCGCTGTGTCCCGCTGTGTCTCCCCCCTGTGTGTCTTTGTGTCCCCAGCTGTGTACCCCAATGTGTCCCGCTGTGTCCCCACTGTATCCACGCTGTGTCCCGCTGGGTCCCGCTGTGTCCTTGCTGTGTTCCCCATTGTGTCCTGCTGTGTCCCCCGCCGTGTCCCCCGCTGTGTCCTGCTGTGTCCCCCACTGTGTCCCATTGTGACCCGCTGTGTCCCCCGCTGTGTCCCTGCTGTGTCCCTGCTGTGTCCCCGCTGTGTCCCGCTGTGTCCCCCTGTGTCCTCGCTGTGTCCCATGCTGTGTTCCGCTGTTTCCTCGCTGTGTCCCCTGCTTTGTCCCGTTGTGTCCCCAGCTGTGTACCCCGCTGTGTCCCACTGTGTCCCCGCTGTATCGACGCTGTGTCCCGCTGTGTCCTCGCTGTGTCCCCCGCTGTGTCCTGCTGTGTCCCCCGCTGTGTCCCTGCTGTGTCCTCGCTGTGTTCCCCATTGTGTCCCGCTGTGTCCCCCGCTGTGTCCCCCGCTGTGTCCTGCTGTGTCCCCCACTGTATCCACGCTGTGTCCCCCACTGTGTCCTGCTGTGTCCCCGCTGTATCGACGCTGTGTCCCGCTGTGTCCCGCTGGGTCCTCGCTGTGTTCCCCGCTGTATCCCGTTGTGTTCCCACTGTATCCACGCTGTGTCTCCCTGGGTCCCGCTGTGTTCTCGCTGTGTTCCCCATTGTGTCCCGCTGTGTCCCCCGCTGTGTCGCCACTGTGTCCTGCTGTGTCCCCTACTGTGTCCCGGTGTGTCCCGCTGTGTCCCCCGCTGTGTCCCTGCTGTGTCCCCGCTGTGTCCTGCTGTGTCCCGCTGTTTCGCCAGCTGTGTACCCCGCTGTGTCCCGCTGTGTCCCCGCTGTATCCCCGCTGTATCGACGCTGTGTCCCGCTGTGTTCCGCTGTGTCCCGATGTCTCCCGCTGTGTACTGCTGTGTCCCCCCCTGAGTCCCGCTGTGTCCCCGCTGTGTCCCGCTGTGTCCCGCTGTGTCCCCCGCTGTGTCCCGCTTTGTCTACTGCTGTGTCCCTGCTGTGTCCCGCTGTGTCCCGCTGTGTCGCGCTGTGACCCGCTGTGTTCCCCGCTGTGTCCCACTGTGTACCCTTCTGTGTCCCCCGCTGTGTCCCGCTGTGTCCCCTGCTGTGTCCCGCTGTGTCCCTCTGTGTACTGCTGTGTCCCACGCTGAGTCCCGCTTTGTCCCTGCTGTGTCCCGCTGTGTCTTGCTGTGTCCTCGCTGTGTCCCACGCTGTGTTCCGCTGTGTCCTTGCTGTGTCCCCCGCTGTGTCCCGCTGTGTCCCTGCAGGGTCACCGCTGTTTCCCGCTGTGTTCCACTGTGTTCCGTGGTGTCCCGCTATGTCCCCCGCTGTGTCCCCCGCTGAGTCCCCGCTGTGTCCCCGCTGTGTCTCGGTGTGTCCTCGCTGTGTCCCCCGCTGTCTCCCGCTATTTCCCCCGCTGTGTCTCACGCTTTGTCCCCCACTGTGTCCCTTTGTGTCCCCAGCTGTGTACCCCAATGTGTCCCGATGTGTCCCCGTTGTATCGACGCTGTGTCCCGCTGGGTCCCGCTGTGTCCTCGCTGTGTTCCCCATTGTGTTCCGCTGTGTCTCCCACTATGTCCCCCGCTGTGTCCTGCTGTGACCCCGCTGTGTCCCGTTGTGTCCCGCTGTGTCCCCCGCTGTGTCCCTGCTGTGTTCCCGCTCTTTCACGCTGTGTCCCGCTGTGTCCCTCTGTGACCCTGCTCAGTCCCCCTGTGTCCCCGCTTTGGCCCGCTCTGTCGTCGCTCTGTCCCCCGCTGTGTCCCGATGTGTCCCTCGCTGTGTCCCGCTGGGTCCCGATGGGTCCTGCTGGGTCCCCCGCTGGGTCCCGCTGGGTCCCCTCTCTGTCCCCTGCTGTCCCCTGCTGTGTCCCCCGCTGTGTCCCGCTGTGTCCCGCTGTGTCCCCCGGTGTGTCCCCCTGTCCCCGCAGTGTCCCCGCTGTGTCCA
>NW_012305737.1:0-2795 GCF_000151885.1 Dipodomys ordii
TTCTCAGGACACAGCGGGACACAGAGGGACACAGCATGGGACACAGCAAGGACACAGTGGGACACAGCGGGGGACACAGCGGAACATAGCGGGGGACACAGCGGGGGACACAGCGGGACACATCGGGACACCGCGGGGGACACAGGGAGGACAAAGCTGGACACAGCGGGGGACAGAGTGAGGACACATTGGGACACATTGGGACACAGCGTGATTCAGCGGGGGACACAGCAGTATACAGCGGGACAAAGCGGGACACAGCGGGGACACAGCAGAGAGACAGCGGGGGACAGAGCGGTACACAGCGGGGGACACAGGGATGACAGACCAGGACCCGGCGGAACCCAGGGTGGATACAGCAGGGACCCAGCTGGACCCAGCGGGACACAGCGGGGACACAGCAGTAGACACAGCGGGACACAGTGTTGGACAAAGGGAGGACACAGCGGGACACAGCGGGACCCAGCGTCGATACAGCAGGGACACAGCGGGACACAGTGGGGTACACAGCTGGGGACACAGCAAGGACACAGCGGGACACAGCGGAACACAGCGGGTACACTGCGGGAACATAGCAGCACACAGCGGGGTACACAGCGGGACACAGCAGGACACAGCTGGGGACACAGCGGGGACACAGCGGGACACAGCAGAACACAGCGGGAGTCAAAGCGGAAGACAGCGGGGGACACAGCGAGGACACAGGGGGACACAGCGGTGACACAGAGGGGACTCACCGGGGGACACAGCGTGGGACAAAGTGGGACAACACGGGACACAGTGTTACACAGCGGGACACAGCGGGGACACTGCGGGACACAGAAGGAGAAAGCGGGGGACACAGCGGGACACAGTGGGCCACAGCGGGGCACACAGCGGGGGACAGCGGAGACAGAGAGTGGCCACAGCGAGACAAAGCGGTGACATAGCTGGACACAGCGGGGTACACAGCGGGACATAGAGGGCACACAGCGGGGACACAGCGGGACACAGCGGGGACACAGTGGGACACAGCGGGACACAGCAGGCACACAGCGGGGACACAGCGGGACACAGCGGGACACAGCGGGGACAGAGAGGGTCATAGCCGGACACAGCGGGACACAGCGGGGGACACAGCGGGACACAGTGGGGGACCCAGTGAGGACACAGCGGGACACAGCAGGGACACAGCAAGGACACAGCGGGGGACACAGCGGGGGACACAGCGGGACACAGCGGGGACACAGTGGGACACAGCGGGACACAACAGGCACACAGCGGGGACACAGCGGGACACAGCGGGACACAGCGGGGACAGAGAAGGACATAGCAGGACATGCGGGACACAGCGGGGGACACAGCGGGACACAGTCGGGGACCCAGTGAGGACACAGCGGGACACAGCAGGGGACACAGCAAGGACACAGCGGGGGACACAGCAGGGGACACAGCGGGACACAGCGGGGAACACAGCGAGGACACAGCGGGACACAGTGGGACAGAGCGTCGATACAGCGGGGACACAGCGTTACACAGCGTGGTACACAGTTGTGGACACAACGGGACACAGTGGGGGCACAGCCAGACACAGCGAGACACAGTGGGACACAGCAGGGACAAAGCGTGAGACACAGCGTGGGACAGAGAGAGAGACAGCAGGGGACACAGCGAGGAAACAGCGGGACACAGTGGTGACACAGCGGGGACTCAGCGGGGGACACAGCGGGACACAGCAGGGGACACAGCAGGACACAGAGGGGGACACTGCGGGACACAGTGTGGGACAGAGTGTGGGACACAGCGAGACACAGCGGGGACAAAGCTGGACACAGCGAGGTACACAGAGGGACACAGCGGGGAAACAACGTGACACAAAAGGACACAGCGCGACGCAGCGAGGGACACAGCGAGGACACAGCGGCACACAGTGGGGGACACAGCAAGGACAGAGCGGGACACAGCGGGGGACACAGCGGGACATAGCGGGGGACACACCGGGGGACACAGCGGGACACAGCGGGACACAGCGGGGGACACAGGAAGGACACAGCGGTACACAGCGGGGGACAGAGCGAGGACACATTGGGACACAGCGGGGACACAGCGGGACTCAGCGGGGGACGCAGCAGTACACAGCGGGACACAGCGGGACACAGCGGGGACACAGCAGGAACACAGCGGGGGACACAGCGGGAAACAGCGGGGGACACAGAGAGGTACACAGCGGGACACAGCGAGGAAAAAATCGAGGCCACAGCAGAACACAGCGTGGGACACAGCGAGGACACAGCGGGACACAGCGGCGACAAAGCAGTAGACACAGCAGGACACACTGGCGGACACGGCGGGACATAGCTGGGGACACAGCGGGACTCAGTGGGACCCAGCGTCGATACAGCCGGGACACAGCGGGACACAGCGAGGTACACAGCTGGGGACACAACGGGACACAGCGGGGGACACAGCAAGGACACAGCGGGACACAGCGGGACACTGCGGGAACATAGCGGGACACAGCGGGGGACACAGCAGAACACAGCGGGACACAGCTGGGGACATAGCGGGGACACAGCGGGATACAGCGGGGGACACAGGGAGGACACAGCGTGACACAGCGGAACAAAGCGGGAGACACAGTTGGAAACAGTGGGGGACACAGCGAGGACACAGCGGGACACAGCGGAACACAGCGGGGACAAAGCAGTAGACACAGCGGGGGACACAGCGGAACACAGCGGGACACTGCGGGAACATAGCGGGACACAGCGGCGTACACAGTGGGACACAGCTGGGGACACAGCGGGGACACAGCG
>NW_012305738.1:0-2795 GCF_000151885.1 Dipodomys ordii
ACAGTGGGACACAGCGGGGACACTGCAGGGGCACAGCGGGGCAAATTCGGGCGACACAGCGGGACACAGTGGGACACAGCGGGGGAAACAGCGGGGGACAGCTGGGGACAGAGAGGGGACACAGCGGGACACCGGCGGCACACAGTGGGGACACAGCGGGGGCACAGCGGAACACAGCGGGTCACAGCCGGGGACACTGCGGGACACAGCGGGGGACACAGAGGGGTACACAGCGGGACACAGCCGGGAACACAGCGCGGACACAGTGGGACACACCGGGACACAGCGTCAATACAGCGGGGACAGAGCGGGTCACAGCAGGGACATAGCGGGACACAGCAGGGGACACAGTGGGACACAGCAGGGACACAGCGGGACACAGCGGGACACTGCGGGGGACACAGCGGAACACAGCGGGGACACAGCGAGGACAAAGCGGGACACAGCGGGACACAGCGGGGACACACCAGGGACACAGCAGGGACACAGCGGGGGACTCAGCGGGACACAACGGGGAACACAGCTGGGGACACAACGGGACACAGCAGTGGACACAGCAAGGACACAGCGGGACACAGCGGGGACACTGCGGGAACATATAGGGACACAGCGGGATACCGAGCGGGACACAGCGGGGTCACAGAGTGGTACACAGCGGAACACAGCGGGAAACACAACGAGGTCACAGCGGGGGACAAAGCGGGACAACACGGGACACAGTGTGACACATCGGGACACAGCGGGACACAGCGGGACACAGCGGGGGACACAGCGGGGGACAGAGTGGGGACACAGCGGGACACAGCAGGGACACAGCTGGACACAGTGGGGTACACAGAGGGACACAGCGGGCACACAGTGGGGACACAGCGGGACACAGCGGGGACAGAGCAGGACAGAGTATGACACAGCGAGGACACATTGGGCCACAGCGAGGTACACAGCTGGGGACACAACGGGACACAGCGGGGGACACAGCGAGGACACAGCGGGACACAGCGGGACACTGCGGGAACATAGCGGGACACAGCGGGGTACACAGCGGGACACAGCGGGTCACAGCTGGGGACATAGCTGGGGACATAGCGGGGACACACCGGGACACAGCGGGGGACACAGCGAGGACACAGCGTGACACAGCGGAACACAGCGGTGGACACAGCGGGACATAGCGGGGGCCACAGCGGGGCCACAGCGGGACACAGCGGGACACAGCGGGGGACACAGGAAGGACACAGCGGTACACAGCGGGGGACAGAGCGAGGACACATTGGGACACAGCGGAGACACAGCGGGACTCAGCGGGGGACACAGCATTACACAGCGGGACACAGCGGGACACAGCGGGGACACAGCAGGGACACAGTGGGGGACACAGCGGGAAACAGCGGGGGACACAGAGGGGTACACAGCGGGGAAAACAGTGAGGCCAAAGCAGAACACAGCGTGGGACAGAGCGAGGACACAGCGGGACACAGCGGGACACAGCGGGGACACACCAGGGACACAGCAGGGACACAGCGGCGGACACAGCGGGGGACTCAGCGGGACACAACGAGGAACACAGCTGGGGACACAACGGGACACAGCAGTGGACACAGCAAGGACACAGCGCGACACAGCGGGGACACTGCGGGAACATAGAGGGACACAGCGGGATACCGAGCGGGACACAGCAGGGTCACAGAGTGGTACACAGCGGGACACAGCGGGAAACACAACGAGGTCACAGCGGGGGACAAAGCGGGACAACACGGGACACAGTGTGACACAGCGGGACACAGCGGGACACAGCGGGACACAGCGGGGGACACAGCGGGGGACACAGCGGGGGACAGAGTGGGGACACAGCGGGACACAGCGGGGACACAGCTGGACACAGCGGGGTACACAGAGGGACACAGCGGGCACACAGTGGGGACACAGCGGGACACAGCGGGGACAGAGCAGGACAGAGCATGACAAAGCGAGGACACATTGGGCCACAGCGAGGTACACAGCTGGGGACACAACGGGACACAGCGGGGGACACAGCGAGGACACAGCGGGTCACAGCGGGACACATCGTGGGACAAAGCAGGAGACAGCGGGGGACACAGCGAGGACACAGCTGGACACAGCGGGGTACACAGCGGGACACAGCGGAGGACACAGAAGGGTACACAGCGGGACACAGAGAGAAACACAGGGAGGTCACAGCGGGGGCCAAAGCAGGACAACACGGGACACAGTGTGACACAGTGTGACACAGCGGGGACACTGCAGGGGCACAGCGGGACAAAGCGGGCGACACAGCGCGACACAGCGGGACACAGCGGGGGACACAGCGGGGGACAGCAGGGGACAGAGAGGGGACACAGCAGGACACAGCGGGGACACAGCTGGACACAGCGGGGTACACAGCGGGACACAGGGGGCACACAGTGGGGACACAGCGGGGGACACAGTGGGACACAGCGGGGGAAACAGAGGGGTACACAGCGGGACACAGCCGGGAACACAGCGTGGACACAGTGGGACACACCAGGACACAGCGTCAATACAGCGGGGACAGAGCGGGTCACAGCAGGGACACAGCGAGACACAGCGGTACACAGCGAGGGACACAGAGGGACACAGCGGGGACACAGCGGGACACAGCAGACACAGCGGGGGACACAGCGGAACATAGCGTGGACACATCGAGGACACAGCGGGACACAGCGGGACACAGCGGGGACACAGCAGGACATAGCAGGACACAGCGGAGGACACAGCGGGGGACATAGCGGACACAACGGGGAACACAGCGAGGA
>NW_012305739.1:0-2795 GCF_000151885.1 Dipodomys ordii
CACCGCTGTGTCACGCTGTATCATCGATGTGTCCCCTGCTGTCTCCCATCTCTGTACACTGCTCTGTCTCACGCTTTGTCCCCGCAGTGTACCCACTGTGTACGGCTGTGCCCCCACTGTGTCCCGTTGTGTACACAGATGTGTAGTACGATGTGTAACGCTGTGTCCTCGCTGTATCAACGCTGTGTCCCGATGTGTACCGATGAGTCCTCGCTGTGTTCCCAGCAGTCTCCCGCTCTGTCCCTAGCTGTGTCTCACGCTTTGTCAACGCTGTGTCCCACTGTGTCCCGCTGCGTCAGGCTGTGCCCCCACTGTGTCCCGTCGTGTCCACAGGAGAGTACCACGCAGTGTAACGCTGCGTGCCTGCTGTATAGACGCTGAGTCCCGACGGGTCCCGCTGGGTCCTCGCTGTGTTCCCCGATGTGTCCCGCTGTGTCCCCCGCTTTGTCCTCGCTGTGTCCCCCACTGTGTCCTGCTGTGTCCTCGCTGTGTTCCCTGCTGGGTCCCGGTGGGTCCTGCTGTGTCCTCGCTGTGTCCACCACTGTGTCCCGTTGTGGCCTCAGCTGTGTCCCCTGCTATGTCCCGATGTGTCTACTGCTGTGTCCATGCTATGTCTTGCTGTGTCGCGCTGTGTCCCCCGCTGTGTCCGCTGCTGTGTCCTGCTGTTTTCCCCGCTGTGTCACCAATGTGTCCCGCTGTGTCCTCGCTGTGTCCCGCTGTGTCTCGCTGTGCCCCCACTCTGTCCCGTTGTGTCCACAGCTGGTACCACGCTGTGTAACCCTGTGTCCCCGCTGTATCGACTCTGTGTCCTGCTGGGTCCCGTTGTGTCCTCGCTGTGTTCCCCGCTGTGTCCCTCTGTGTCCCCAGCTGTGTCCCCCGCTGTGTCCCGCTGTGTCGTCGCTGGGTCCCCCGCTGTGACCCGCTGTGTCCCACACTGTGTTTCGCTGTGTCCCGCTATGTCCAGTTCGGTCCCTGCTGTGTCCCGCTGTGTGCCCGCTGTGTCCAGCTGTGTACTCCGTTGTGTCCAGCTGTATCACCGCTGTGTCTCGCTTTTGCCCCTCTCTGTCTCCGCTGTCCCCTGCTGTGTCCCCCGCTGTGTCCCGCTGTGTGCCACTGTATCCCCCACTTTGTCCCGCTGAGTCCCCTCTGTGTCACCGCTGTGTCCCGCTGTGTACCCCGCTGTGTCCCACTATGTTTCCCGCAGTGTCCTCGCTGTGTACCGCTCTTTCCTGCTTTGTCCTCTCTGTGTCCCCCGCAGTGTCCCGTTGTGTCCCCAGCTGTGGACCCCGGTGTGTCCCGCTGTGTCCCAGCAGTATCGATGCTGGGTCCCGCTGGGTCCCGCTGTGTCCTCCCTGTGTCCCACGCTGTGTCCCTCTGTGTCCGCCACTGTGTCCCGCTGTGTCTACTGCTTTGTCCCCGCTGTGTCCCGCTGTGTCCTCGTTGTGTCCCACTCTGTGTTCTGCTGTGGCCTCACTTTTTTCCCCGCTGTGTCCCGCTGTGTATCCCTCTGTGTCCCCCCGCTGTGTCCCGCTGTGTCCCCAGCTGTGTCCCTGCTGTGTCCCCGCTGTGTCCCGCTGTGTCCCGCTGTGTACTGCTTTGTCCCCCGCTGAGTCCCGCTGTGTCCCGATGTGTCCTCGCTCTGTCCCCCTCTGTGTACCGCTGTGTCCTTCCTGTGTCCCCCGCTGTGTCCCGCTGTGTCCCGCTCTGTCCTTGCTGTGTCCCCCACTGTGTGCAGCTGTGTCCTCGCTGTGTCCCCCGTTGTGTCTCGCTGTGTCCTTTTGTGTCACGCTGTTTCCCCGCTGTGTCCCTGCAGTGTCCCTCTGTGTACCCCGCTGTGTCCAGCTTTGTCCCCGCCGTGTCTCGCTGTGTCCCGCGCTGGGTCCCGCTGTGTCCCCGCTGAGTCCCCGCTGTGTCCCCGCTGTGTCCCGCTGTGTCCCCCGCTGTGTCCCGCTGTGTCCCGCTGTGTCCCGCTGTGTCCTTGCTGTGACCCCCTCTGTCCCCACTGTATCGACGCTGTGTCCCGCTGTGTTCCGCTGTGTCCTCGCTGTGTCCCCCGCTGTGTTCTGCTGTGTACCCCTCTGTGTCTCCCGCTGTGTCCCGCTGTGTCCCCCGCTCTGACCCGCTGTGTCCCGCTTTGTCCCCCACTGTGTCCCTGCTGTCTCCCCGGTGTGTCCCACTGTGTCCCGCTGTGTACTGCTGTGTCTCCCGCTGAGTTCCGCTGTGTCCTGCTGTGTCCCCAGTGTGTGCCCGCTGTGTCCCTCTGTGTACCCCGCTGTGTTCAGCTGTGTCCCCGCTGTGTCCCGCTGTGTCCCCTGTCCCTTGCTGTCCCCCGCTCTGTCCTCCGCGGTGTCCCGCTGTGTCTCGCTGTGTCCCTGCTTTGTCCTGCTTTGCCCCTGCTGTGTCACCGTTCTGTCCCGCTGTGTCACACTGTGTCCCGTGTTGTCCCGCTTTTTCCCCCGCTGTGACCTCGCTATGTTTCCAGCTGTGTCCCGCTGTGTACCACTCTGTGTCCCCCGCTGTGTCCCGCTGTGTACCCGCTGTGTCCCTCTATGTTCCCTCAGTGTCCCAGCTGTGTCCCGCTGTGTCCTCGCTGTGTCCACTGCTGTGTCCCGTTGTGTCCCCAGCTGTGTACCCTGCTATGTCCCGCGGTGTCCCCGCTGTATCGACGCTGTGTCCTGCTGGGTCCCGCTGTGTCCCCAGCTGTGTACTCCGCTGTGTCCCACTGTGTACCCCGCTGTGTCCCGCTATGTTCCCGCAGTGTCCACGCTGTGTCCCGCTGTGTCCTCGCTGTGTCC
>NW_012305740.1:0-2794 GCF_000151885.1 Dipodomys ordii
TAGGATTAACTATGTGGTAGGCGTGTGTTTGATGGGTCATTAGGTGTTGTCATGTAAGTATAGGCTCACTAGTAGGGTAAATACATAGGCTTGGATTAAAGCTACAGCAAATTCTAGGATTGTTAGGAGGGTTAAGATAATAAATGCTGCTAATGATCCAATTGGGCTGACGGAGTAAATTGCTAATGCGGCTCCTCCGATCAGGTGGATTAGTAAGTGGCCGGCTGTAATATTGGCAGTTAGTCGTACGGCAAGGGCTATGGGTTGGATAAATAAGCTGATAGTTTCGATAATAATAAGTATTGGAATTAGGGGGAGGGGGGTTCCTTGTGGGAGGAAATGGGCTAATGAAGATTTAGTTTTGTGACGAAATCCCAGGAGAACCGTTCCTGCTCATAGAGGGATAGCTATTCCTAGGTTTATAGAAAGTTGTGTGGTAGGGGTAAATGAATGGGGTAAAAGACCAAGAAGATTTGTGGAGCCAATGAAGATGATTAGAGAGGTTAGGAGGAGAGTTCAAGCGCGTCCTTTTAAACTATGTATATTTATTATTTGTTTAATAATTGCATTTATAAGCCAAGATTGGAAAGTTGTGAGTCGGTTGTTGACTAAGCGTTTGGGTTGAGGGAACAAGATAGATGGAAATATAATAATTGCAATTACTAGGGGTAGGCCTAGGAGTGTAGGGGTAGTGAAAGGGGTGAATAGGTTTTCGTTCATTTTAGTTCTCAAGGGTTGGGTATTTTGGTGAGTGTAAGATCTTTAGTTTGTGGTTGTGGGTAGAAAATAAAGTTTTTAAATTTTAATTGGAAAATGATAAATAGAGTGAGGAGAGTACCTATAATAGTTATAAATCATGAAGATGTATCTAGTTGTGGCATGCCATTATGGGATAATCAGTATCCTGTCTTTAACTTAAAAGGTTAATGCTTGAATAGCTTCATAATGGAGTCTACAGTATTGTTGCTGATCATGATTCAAAGTGCTTAAGAGGGACTATTTCAAGAACAATTGGTATAAAGCTGTGGTTAGAGCCGCAGATCTCGGAGCATTGTCCATAAAATAGTCCTGGTCGTGAGGATGATAAAGTTGCTTGATTTAGTCGTCCTGGAATTGCGTCTGTTTTAATGCCTAGTGAAGGAACTGCTCATGAGTGTAGTACGTCTTCAGAAGAAATAAGCATACGGATAGGAAGTTCTATTGGAAGGACAACTCGGTTATCTACTTCTAGAAGTCGTAGTTCTCCTGGTTTTAGGTCGGATGTAGCAATTATGTATGAGTCAAATATTAGATCATTATAGTCTGTATACTCATAGCTTCAGTACCACTGATGTCCTATTGTTTTAACTGTTAGTGCTGGATCGTTGATCTCGTCTATTATATATAAGATGCGTAGTGATGGTAGAGCAATCATAATTAGGATTATGGCTGGGAGAATGGTTCAGATAGTTTCTACTTCTTGAGCATCTATAGTACTAGTATGAGTAAGTTTTGAGATTCGATCTTCTGCATGGTCTAAACTGCTGTCAAGACTCTCTACTTTGTTTTTTATCTCTTTTCCTTCTAGTTGGTCTGCTTTGATGGCTTCAAGTTCTTTGTTGAAGCTCTGTTTTAGGTCTTGTATGAATTTCTTTACTTCCTTTATTTGGTGTTCAGTGTTTGTTCTCAAATCACTTAGTTGATTGGTTATGGTTTCTTTGGACTCCCATTCCTTCTGTTGGGTTCCATTCAGCATTCCCTTTGTGGTCTCCCTGACTTACTTCAGCTCTTTGTTAATGGATTCCATGAAAGCCTTTAGAGATCTTTGTGTATTCTCTACCTGGTTTCTCAATTCCTGTATTACTCTTTGATTAGCTTCCTCCCCTTCGTGGGATTCCTGTAGCTCTCTTTCCTTCCGTTCGTGGGATTCCTGCAGTTCTCTTTGAGTGTTCTCAACCTGCTCATGCCATTCCTCCCTTTCTCCTTTTGTATTCTCAAGTTGTTCATGCAAATCCTGTATCAGTTTTTGAGTAGCTTCCTCACGCTTATGATATTCCTGTATAAGCTTTTGGGATGCCTCCTCTTTCTCCCTTTCACACTCATACAGAGTCTTTTGTAAGCTGTCAAACTTCTCATTTATCATGGTTGCCAGCAGTGTTTGTAGAGCTATTTGGGAACTCTCCTCTGGATTATTCATTATCTGTTCTGACCCCTGATTATCAAGATTGGGAATTGAGATAACCGGATTTGCTATTTTTCTTGTGTTTTTCCGGCTTACTCTGCCCATTTGAGATGAAAATAGCACCATTTTTGTGCTAGAACACTATCTTAAGGCAACTATCAATCAAAGTTTGCTTTTGTACAGTCAATAGTCTACAGATACAATCTAGTTCAACAGATACATCTATTCAACATCAAACAACTATATGTTAATGGGCTTCGAACCGCAGAGAAGAATTTGGAAGACCAGAAATTATTAGGGTTAGGGAGAGATGTGGGTAAAAAATAGGGATAGATTGGTGTGGGGGGGCACAGGGAGAGTTAACTATGTCCTAATCCCAATGCAGGAAACAAGTTGGGTAGGATGCAAGTTGAGAGAGAGAGAGAAAAAGAAGAAAGGGAAAGTGAAATGAAAAGAGACCAGAAAAAAATAGAAACGTAAAAATTAATATTATTATGGAGATTAAAAGACCATCTATTTAGAGAGGAATATGAGTATATTAAGAAAAGGGAAGGGACATAGAGGAGAAGTGAAAAACTTTAAAAAATGCTTAAAATATTATATAGGTATAAAGAGGTAGTACTGCTATTAAGG
>NW_012305741.1:0-2794 GCF_000151885.1 Dipodomys ordii
GAGAATCTGAATCTTATCACCAGCAGAATGAGATGCTTAATCATAACCACTATTTTCCGATATATCCGGATAAGCAGCAGCAGTAGAAAGAGAAGATGAAGAAGTAGCAGCTGATGACGAACTAGAAGAAGAAGAAGAAGAAGTAGAAGAAGAAGACGATGAAGAAGAAGACGAAGAAGAAGAAGAAGAAGAAGAAGAAGAAGAAGAAGAAGAAGAAGAAGAAGACGAAGAAGAAGACGAAGACGAAGAAGAAGAAGAAGAAGAAGAAGAAGAAGAAGAAGAAGAAGAAGAAGAAGAAGAAGAAGAAAAAGAAGAAGAAGAAGAAGAAGAAGAAGCATAAAGGAGAAGCATAAGGAGAAGCATAAGGAGAAGCAGTAGAAGCAGAAGAAGCAGAAGCAGGAGAAGCAGAAGTAAAAGAATAAGCAAAAGAAGCAGAAGCAGAAGAACTGGGAGAAGCAGAAGCAGAAGGAGGAGAAGTAGAAGCAGAAAGAGAAGCAGAAACAGAAGGACAACAAATGGAGAAGCAGGAGAATCAGAAGTAGCAGAAGTAGAATCAAAAGAAACAGAAGAAGAAGAAGAAACAGAAGCAAAAGAAACAGAAGAAGGAGAAGAGCAGAAGCAGAAGCAGAAGGAGAAGCAGAAGCAGAAAGAGTAGCAGGAGAAGCAGAAGAAGCAGGAGAAGCAGAAGCAAAAGAAACAGAAGAATCCGAAGAAGCAGAAGCAGAATCTGAAGCAGAAGGAGAAACAGAAGAAGCACAATCTGAAGCAGAAGCAGAAGAAATAAAAATAGTAGAATAAGCAGAAGCAGAAGCAGCAGGAGAAGCAGAAGAAGCAGACGGAGAAGGCGAGAGAGAAGGATTAGGAGTAGGAGAAGCAAAAGGATAAGCAGAAGCAGAAAGAGACGCAGAAGAAAAAGCAGCACGAGAAGTAGGAGAAGCAGGAGAAGCAGAAGCAGGAGAAGCAGAAGAAACGAAGACGCAGAAGCAGAATGAGAAGCAGAAGGAGAAATTGAAGCAGAAGCTGAAGGAGAAGCAGAAGCAGAAGCAGAAGGAGAAGCTTAAGAAGGAGAAGGAGAAGCAGAAAGAAAAGCAGATAGAGAAGCAGAAAGAGAAGCTGGAGAAGCAGAAGCAGGAGAAGCAGAAGCAGAAGAAACAGAAGAAGGAGAAGAAGCAGAAGCAGAAGGAGAAGCAGAAACAGAAGGAGAAGCAGAAAGAGAAAGAGGGGAAGCTGAAGAAGCAGATCCAGGAGAAGCAGAAGCATAAGATCCGAAGAAGCAGAAGCAGAACCTGAAGCAGAAGAAGAAGCAGATGAAGCAGAATCTGCAGAAGCAGAAGGAGAAGCAGAAGCCGAAAAAGAAGCAAAAGCAGAAGGACAAGCAGAAGAAACAGAAGCAGTAGCAGAAGCTGAAAATGTATAAGCAGAAAAAGAAGCACAAGAAATAGCAGAAGAACAAGAAGGAGAAGGAGAAACAGAAGGAGAAGCAGAAAGAGAATCAGGAAAAGGAGAAGAAGCAGAAGCAGACGGAGAAGCAGAAGAAGGAGAAGGAGAAGCAGAAGAAGAAGCAGAAGGAAAAGTACAAGCAGAAGGAGATGCAGAAGGAGAAGCAGGAGAAGGAGAAGAAGCAGAAGCAGAAGGCGAACTAAAGAGAAGAACAGAAGCAGAAGAAGCAGAAGCAGAAGTAGAAAGAGAAGCCGACGAAGAGAAGCAGAACGAGAAGCAGGTGAAGCAGAAGAAGCAGAAGCGGGAGAAGCAGAAGAAGAAGAAACAGAAGAAGGAGAAGGAGCAGATGCCGAAGGAGAAGCAGAAGCAGAAGGAGAAGCAGAAAGAGAAGCAGGAAAAGCAGAAAAAGCAGAAGCAGGATAAGCAGAAGCAGAAGAAAGAGGAGAAGGACAAGAAGCAGAAGCAGAAAGCAGAAGGAGAAGCAGAAACAGAAGGAGAAGCAGAAAGAGAAAGGAGGGGAAGCAGAGAAGCAGAAGCAGGAGAAGCAGAAGCATAAGAATCCGAAGAAGCAGAAGCAGAACCTGAAGCAGACGGAGAAGCAGGAGAAGCAGAAGAAGCAGAATCGGGAGAAGCAGAATGAGAAGATGAAGGAGAAGCAGAAGCAGAGAGAGAATCAAAAGGAGAAGGAGAAGCGGAAGAAACAGAAGAAGCAGAAGCAGTAGCAGATGCAGCAGAAGCAGAAGGAGAAGCAAAAGTAAAAGCAGAAGAACGAGAAGGAGAAACAGAAGGAGAAGCAGAAGGAGAATCAGAAGGAGAAGCAGAAGAAGCAGAAGGAGAAACAGAAGCAGAAGAAACAGCAGAAAGAGAAGCAGAAGCAGAAGAAGATGCAGAAGGAGAAGCAGGAGAAGCAGAAGAAGCAGAAGCAGAAGGAGAAGTAGAGGAAGGAGGAGAAGGCAGAGCCGCAGAAGCAATAGGAGAAGCAGAAAGAGAAGCAGAAGCAGAATGAGAAGCAGAAAGAGAAGCAGTAGAAGCAGAAGAAGCAGGAAAAGCAGAAGCAGAAGAAAGAGAAGAAGACGAAGAAGAAGAAGAAGAAGCATAAGGAGAAGCATAAGGAGAAGCATAAGGAGAAGTATAAGGAGAAGGAGTAGAAGCAGAAGAAGAAGAAGCAGGAGAAGCAGAAGCAGAAGAAAAAGAATAATCAAAAGAAGCAGAAGCAGAAGCAGTGGGAGAAGCAGAAGAAGGAGAAGGAGCAGCAGAAGGAGAAGCAGAAGCAGAAAGAGAAGCAGAAACAGTAGGAGAACAAGAAGGAGAAGCAGGAGAAGCAGAAAAAGCAGAAAGAGAAGGAGAAGAAGGA
>NW_012305742.1:0-2794 GCF_000151885.1 Dipodomys ordii
TTCTTCTTCTTCTGTTTCTTCGGAGTCTACTTCTGCTTCTCCTTCTTGTCCTTCTCTTTCTGCTTCTTCTGATTCTCCTGCTTCTCCTTCTTGTTCTCCTTCTGTTTCTGCTTCTCTTTCTGCTTCTGCTTCTCCTTCTGCTGCTCCTTCTCCTTCTCCTTCTTCTGCTTCTCTCACTGCTTCTGCTTCTGCTTCTTTTGCTTATTCTTTTTCTTCTGCTTCAGCTTCTCCTGCTTCTGCTTCTTCTCCTTCTACTGCTTCTCCTTATACTTCTCCTTATGCTTCTCCTTATGCTTCTCCTTATGCTGCTGCTTCTTTTTCTTCTTCTTCTTCTTCGTCTTCTTCTTCTTCTCTTTCTTCTGCTTCTGCTTTTCCTGCCTCTTCTGCTTCTACTGCTTCTCTTTCTGCTTCTTGTCCTTCTCCTGTTTCTTCTTCTCTGCTTCTCCCGCTTCTGCTTCTTCTGCTTCTCCTGCTTCTCCTGCTTCTCGTTCAGCTTCTCTTCGTCTGCTTCTCTTTCTATTTCCGCTTCTGCTTCTGATTCTGATTCTTCTCCTTCTGCTTCTGCGTCTTCTGCATTTCCTGCTTCTCCTTCTGCATCTCCTTCTGCTTGTGCTTTGCCTTCTGCTTCTTCTTCTGCTCCGGCTTCTCCTTCTCCTTCTTCTGCTTCTCCGTCAGCTACTGTTTCTTGTGCTTTTCCTGCTTCTCCTTCTGCTTCTCCTTCTATTTCTCCTTCTCGTTCTTCTGCTATTCCTTCTGCTTCTCTTTCTGCTTCTGCATCTTCAGCTTCTTCTGCTACTGCCTCTTCTTCTTCTGTTTCTTCTGCTTCTCCTTCTGCTTTTGCTTCTCTTTCTGCTTCTGCTTCTCCTTCTGCTTCTCCAGATTCTGCTTCTTCTGCTTCTCCTGCTTCTCCTTCTGCTTCAGGTTCTGCTTCTGCTTCTTCGGCTTCTTCTGCTTCTGCTTCTCCTGCTGCTGCTTCTTCTGCTTCTCCTGCTTCTCTTTCTGCTTTTCCTTCTGTTTCTGCTTCTCCTTCTGCTTCTGCTTCTTCTCCTTCTTCTGTTTCTTCAGCTTCTGCTTCTCCTGCTTCTGCTTCTCCTGCTTCTCGTTCTGCTTCTCTTTCTGCTTCTCTTTCTGTTCTCCTTCTCCTTCTTCTGCTTATCCTTCGGCTTCTGCTTCAATTTCTCCTTGTGCTTCTCATTCTGCTTCTGCGTCTTCTCTTTCTTCTGCTTCTCCTGCTTCTGCTTCTCCTGCTTCTCCTACTTTTCGTGCTGCTTCTCCTTCTGCGTCTCTTTCTGCTTCTGCTTATCCTTTTGCTTCTCCTACTCCTAATCCTTCTCTTTCGCCTTCTCCGTCTTCTTCTGCTGCTTCTCCTGCTGCTTCTGCTTCTGCTTATTCTACTATTTCTGTTTCTTCTGCTTCTGCTTCAGATTGTGCTTCTTCTGTTTCTCCTGCTTCAGATTCTGCTTCTTCGGCTTCTCCTTATGCTTCTCCTTCTTCTTCTTCTTCTTCTTCTTCTTCTTCTTCTTCTTCTTCTTCTTCTTGTTCTTCTTCTTGTTCTTCTTCTTCTTCTTCTTCTTCTTCTTCTTCTTCTTGTTCTTCTTCTTGTTCTTCTTCTTCTTCTTCTTCTTCTTCTTCTTCTTCTTCTTCTTCTTCTCCTTCTTCTTCTTCTTCTTCCTCATCTCTTTCTTCTGCTTCTGTTTTCCTGCTTCTTCTGCTTCTACTGCTTCTCTTTCTGCTTCTCATTCTGCTTCTGCTTCTCCTTCTGCTTCTCCTATTGCTTCTGCTGCTCTTCCTTCTCCTTCTCCTACTTCTACTTCTTCTTCTGCGTCTGCTTCTTCTGCTTCTCCAGCTTCTCCTTCTGCATCTTCTTCTGCTTCTTCTTCTCCTTCTGCTGCTTCTTCTGCTTCTGCTTCTCCTTCTGCTTCTTCTGCTTCTCCTTCTGATTCTCCTTCTGCTTCTGCTTCTGTTTTTCCTTCTCCTCCTCGTTCTTCTGCTTTTCCTTCTACTTCTGCTGCAACTGCTACTGCTTCTGCTTCTTATGTTTCTTCTGCTTCTCCTGCTGCTTTTGATTCTCTTTCCGCTTCTGCTTCTCCTTCAGCTTCTCATTCTGCTTCTCCAGATTCTGCTTTTTCTGCTTCTCCTGCTTCTCATTCTGCTTCAGCTTCTCATTCTGCTTCTCCAGATTCTGCTTCTTCTGCATCTCCTGCTTCTCATTCTGCTTCAGCTTCTCATTCTGCTTCTCCAGATTCTGCTTCTTCTGCTTCTCCTGCTTCTCTTTCTGCTTTCCCTTCTGTTTCTGCTTCTGCTTCTTCTCCTTCTGTTTCTTCTGCTTCTGCTTCTCCTGCTTCTCGTTCTGCTTCTCTTTCTCGTTCTCTTTCTCCTTCTCCTTCTCCTTCTTCTGCTTCTCCTTCTGCTTCTGCTTCTCCTTCTGCTTCTGCTTCAATTTCTCCTTCTGCTTCTCATTCTGCTTCTGCGTCTTCTGTTTCTCCTGCTTCTCCTGCTTCTCCTACTTCTTGTGCTGCTTTTCCTTCTGCGTCTCTTTCTGCTTCTGCTTATCCTTTTGCTTCTCCTACACCTAATCCTTCTCTCTCGCCTTCTCCGTCTTGTTCTTCTGCTTCTCCTGCTGCTTCTTCTTCTGCTTATTCTACTATTACTGTTTCTTCTGCTTCTGCTTCAGATTGTGCTTCTTCTGTTTCTCCTTCTACTTCAGATTATGATTCTGCTTCTTCGGCTTCGCCTGTTTCTTCTGCTTCTGCTTCTCCTGCTTCTTCTGCTTCTCCTGCTTCTCCTTCTGCTT
>NW_012305743.1:0-2794 GCF_000151885.1 Dipodomys ordii
TTCTGCTTCTGCTTCTCCTTCTGCTTCTGCTTCTGCTCTTCTCCTTCTTCTGTTTCTTTTGCTTCTGTTTCTTCTGCTTCTTCTTCTGTTTCTTCTGATTCTACTTCTGCTTCTCCTTCTTCTCCTTCTCTTTCTGCTTCTTCTGATTCTCCTGCTTCTCCTTCATGTTCTCCTTCTGTTTCTGCTTCTCTTTATGCTTCTGCTTCTCCTTCTGCTGCTCCTTCTCCTTTTCCTTCTTCTGCTTCTCTCACTGCTTCTGCTTCTGCTTCTTTTGCTTATTCTTTTTCTTCTGCTTCAGCTTCTCCTGCTTCTGCTTCTTCTCCTTCTACTACTTCTCCTTATACTTCTCCTTATGCTTCTCCTTATGCTTCTCCTTATGCTTCTTCTTCTTCTTCTTCTTCTTCTTCTTCTTCTTCTTCTTCTTCTTCTTCTTCTTCTTCTTCTTCTTCTTCTTCTTCTCTTTCTTCTGCTGCTTCTTTTCCTGCCTCTTCTGCTTCTACTGCTTCTCTTTCTGCTTCTTGTCCTTCTCCTGTTTCTTCTCCTTCTATTTCTCCTGCTTCCGCTTCTTCTGATTTTCCTGCTTCTCTTTCTGCTTCTCCTTCTGCTTCTCCTTCTGCTTCTGCTCCTTCTCCTTCTTCTGTTTCTTCTTCTTCTGCTTCTCCCGCTTGTGCTTCTTCTGCTTCTCCTGCTTCTCGTTCAGCTTCTCTTCGTCGGCTTCTCTTTCTATTTCTGCTTCTGCTTCTTCTGATTCTGATTCTTCTCCTTCTTCTTCTCCTTCTGCTTCTGCGTCTTCTGCATTTCCTGCTTCTCCTTCTGCATCTCTTTCTGCTTGTGCTTTTCCTTCTTTTCTTCTTCTGCTCTGGCTTCTCCTTCTCCTTTTTCTGCTTCTCCATCTGCTTCTGTTTCTTCTGCTTTTCCTGCTTCTCCTTCTGCTTCTCCTTCTATTTCTCCTTCTCGTTCTTCTGCTATTCCTCCTGCTTCTCTTTCTGCTTCTGCATCTTCAGCTTCTGCTACTGATTCTGCTTCTTCTGTTTCTTCTGCTTCTCCTTCTGCTTTTGCTTCTCTTTCTGCTTCTGCTTCTCCTTCTGGTTCTCCTTCATCTTCTCCAGATTCTGCTTCTTCTGCTTCTCCTGCTTCTCCTTCTGCTTTAGGTTCTGCTTTTGCTTCTTCGGCTTCTTCTGCTTCTTTTTCTGCTTCTCCTTCTGTTTCTGCTTCTCTTTCTGCTTCTGCTTCTTCTCCTTCTTCTATTTCTTCTGATTCTGCTTCTCCTGCTTCTGCTTCTCCTGCTTCTCCTTCTGTTTCTCTTTATGCTTCTCCTTCTGCTTCTCCTTCTTCTGCTTCTACTACTGTTTCTGCTTCTCCTTCTGCTTCTGCATCTTCTGCTTCTTCTGCTACTGCCTCTGCTTCTTCTGTTTCTTCTGCTTCTCCTTCTGCTTCTCCTTCTGCTTTTGCTTCTCTTTCTGCTTCTGTTTCTCCTTCTGCTTCTCCAGATTCTGCTTCTTCTGCTTCTCCTGTATCTCCTTATGCTTCAGGTTCTTCTGCTTCTTCGGCTCTTCGGCTTCTTCTGCTTCTGCTTCTCCTGCTTCTGCTTCTCCTGCTTCTCGTTGTGCTTCTCGTTGTGCTTCTCTTTCTGCTTCTCTTTCTGCTTCTCCTTCTGTTTCTGCTTCTCCTTCTGATTCTCCTTTTGCTTCTCCTTCTCCTTCTGCTTCAATTTCTCCTTCTTCTTCTCATTCTGCTTCTGCGTCTTCTGTTTCTTCTGCTTCTCTTCCTTCTGCTTCTCCTGCTTCTCCTACTTCTCGTGCTGCTTCTCCTTCTGCGTCTCTTTGTGCTTCTGCTTATCCTTTTGTTTCTCCTACTCCTAATCCTTCTCTTTCGCCTTCTCCTTCTTGTTCTTCTGCTTCTCCTGGTGCTTCTGCTTCTGCTTATTCTACTATTTCTGTTTCTTCTGCTTCTGCTTTAGATTGTGCTTCTTCTGTTTCTCCTTCTGCTTCAGATTCTGTTTCTGCTTCTTCGGCTTCTCCTGTTTCTTCTGCTTCTGCTTCTCCTGCTTCTTCTGGTTCTCCTGCTTCTCTTTCTGCTTCTCCTTCCGCTTCTGCTTCTCCTTCTGCTTCTGCTTCTGCTCTTCTCCTTCTTCTGTTTCTTTTGCTTCTGTTTCTTCTGCTTCTTCTTCTTCTGTTTCTTCTGATTCTACTTCTGCTTCTCCTTCTTCTCCATCTCTTTCTGCTTCTTCTGATTCTCCAGCTTCTCCTTCTTGTTCTCCTTCTGTTTCTGCTTCTCTTTCTCCTTCTGCTTCTCCTTCTGCTGCTCCTTCTCCTTCTCCTTCTTCTGCTTCTCTCACTGCTTCTGCTTCTTTTGCTTATTCTTTTTCTTCTGCTTCAGCTTCTCCTGCTTCTGCTTCTTCTGCTTCTACTGCTTCTCCTTATACTTCTCCTTATGCTTCTCCTTATGCTTCTCCTTATGCTGCTTCTTCTTCTTCTTGTTTTTCGTCTTCTTCTTCTTCTCTTTCTTCTGCTTCTGCTTTTCCTGCCTCTTCTGCTTCTACTGATCTCTTTCTGCTTCTTGTCCTTCTCCTGTTTCTTCTCCTTCTGCTACTCCTGCTTCTGCTTCTTCTGCTTTTCCTGCTTCTCTTTCTGCTTCTCTTCGTCGGCTTCTCTTTCTACTTCTGCTTCTGCTTCTTCGGATTCTGCTTCTTCTCCTTCTTCTACTTCTCCTTCTGCTTCTGCTTCTTCTGCTTCTCCTGCTTCTCCTTCTGCATCTCCTTCTGCTTGTGCTTTTCGTCTGCTTCTTCTTCTGG
>NW_012305744.1:0-2794 GCF_000151885.1 Dipodomys ordii
AGGACCACAGCGGGGGACCCAAGTGGGGGCCATTGCGGGTAACTTAGTGGGACACAGCGGGGCACACAGCCGGGACACAGCGAGGACACATCCGTGACACAGAGGCGACACATAGAGGAATTCAGCGGGGGGACACAGTGGGGGACAGAGCGGGACATTGCGGTGCACAGCGGTGGGACACAGCGGGACACAGCGGGAGACCAACGGGACACAGCGGGACACAGCGGGACACTACGGGGCACAGCGGGGGACACAGCGGGACACAGCGGGGGACACAGGGAGGACACAGCTTAATACAGCATGGGACAAAGCGAGGACACAGCAGGACATAGCGAGACACAGCGGGACCCAGCGGGGACCCAGCAGTCGACACAGTGGGACACAGCGGGGGACAAAGCGGGACACCACGGAACACAGCAGGACACAGCGTGAAACAGCGGTGAACCTGCGGGGACACAGCGGGACACAGCGGGGGACACAGCGGGACCCAGCGGGACACAGAGGGGGACACAGCGGGACACAGCGTCTATAGAGGGGGGACACAGCGGGACACAGCGGTGACACAGCGGGACCCAGCAGGGACACAACAAGGACACAGAGGATGATACAGCGGGACACAGCGGGACACAGAGGGGGACACAGCGAGGAACACAGCGGGGGACACAGCGGGATACAGCGGGGGACACAGCGGGGACACCGAGGGGACTCAGCAGTGGACATAGCGGGGGACAAAGCGGGACACCACATGACACAGTGGGACACAGAGGGACACAGCGGGGACACTGCGGGGACACAGCGGGAGAAAGCGGGGGACCCAGCGGGACCCAGCGGGACACAGCGGGACACAGCAGGACCCAGCGGAGAAACAGGGGGGACACAGTGGGACACAGCGAGGACAAAGCAGGACACAGCGGGACACTGCGGGGCACAGCAGGGGACACAGCGGGACACAGCGGGGGACACAGGGAGGACACAGCGGAACACAGCATGAGACAATGCGAGGACACAGCGGGAAACAGCGAGACACAGCGGGACCCAGCAGGGACCCAGCAGTGGACACAGCGGGACACAGCGGGGGACAAAGCAGGACACCACGGAACATAGCAGGACACAGCGTGAAACAGCGGTGAACCTGCGGGGACACAGCGGTACACAGCGAGGGACTCAGCGGGACTCAAGGGGACACAGCGGGACACAGCGGGACACAGCGGGGACACAGCGGGACACAGCAGGTCACAGCGGGGGACACAGCGGGACACAGCGGGGGACACAGCAGGGACACAGTGGGACACAGTAGGACACAGCATGGGACAAAGCGGGAGACAGCAGAGGACACAGCGAGGACACAGCTGGACACAGCGGGGACACAGAAAGGACTCAGCAGGGGACATAGAGGGAAAAAAGCGGGAGACCATGGGACACAGTAGGACACAGTGGGACACAGCGGGGACACTGCGGGACACAGCCAGGAGACACAGCGGTGCAAGCGGGGGACAGAGAATGGACACAGCGGGACACAGAGGGGACACAGCTGGACACAGAAGGGTACACAGCGGGACACAGCTGACACACAGCGGGGACAGAGCTGGACACAGAGGGACACAGAGGGGACAGAGGTTGACACAGGTGGACACTGAGGGAGACAGAGCGAGGACACAGCCGGACACAGCGAAACAAAGCGTGACACAGTGGGGACACAGCAGGGGACACAGCGGGACACAGTGGGGGACACAGCGGGACACAGCGGGGTACACAGCAGGGACAAAGAAGGACACAGCGGGGGACACAGCGAGGACACAGCAGGACACAGCGGTGACACAGCGGGACCCAGCTGGGGACACTTTGGGACACAGCGGGACACAGATTGACACAGCAAGGACACAGCGGGCGACAGTGTGGACACAACGGGACACAGCAAGGCACAACGGGGTCACAGCAGTGGACACAGCAGGACACAGCGGGGGACACAGCGGGACACAGCGGGGGACACAGCGGGACACAGCGGGGACACAGCGGGGGACACAGCGGGACACAGCGGAGACACAGCGGGGACACAGCGGGACCCAGCAGGACACAGCGGGGGACACAGCCGGACACAGCGGGGCACACAGCGAGGACACAGCGGGACACAGCGGTGACACAGCGAGAGACACAGCGGGGGACACAGCGGGACACAGCGGGGAACAAAGAGGACACAGCGGGAAACAGCGGGACACAGCGTCGATAGAGCGGAGCCAGAGCGGGACACAGCGGTGACACAGAGGGACTCAGCGGGGGACACTGCGGGACCCAGTGGGGACACAGCAAGGCCACAGCGGGGGACACAGCGGGACACAGCGGGACACAGCGGGACACAGCGGGGGACACAGCTAGGGACACAGCGGGGGACACAGCAGGACACAGTGGGGAACACAGAGATGACACAGCAGGACCCAGCGGGACACAGCGGGGGACACAGCGAGGACACAGCAGAACACAGCGTGGGAAACAGCAAGGACACAGGGGGACACAGCGAGACACAGCGGGACACAGTGGGGACACAGCAGTAGACACAGCGAGACACAGCGGGGGACACAGCGGGACACAACGGGGAACACAGCGAGGACACAGCAGGGACACAGCGGGGACACTGCGGGAACATAGTGGGACACAGCGGGGCACACAGCAGGACACAGCGGGATAAAGCTTGGGACACAGCGGGAAAACAGCAGGACACAGCGGGGGACACAGCGAGGACAAAGCGGGACACAGTGGGACACAGCGTGGGACAAAGCAGGAGACAGCAGGGACACAG
>NW_012305745.1:0-2794 GCF_000151885.1 Dipodomys ordii
TCAACAAAGGGGACTCAGAGGGGGAAACAGCGGGGAAAAAAGCGGGACACCATGGGACACAGTGTGACACAGCAGGACACAGAGGGAACACTGTGTCGACACAGCAGGACAAAGCGGGTCACAGCAGGGACAGAGCGGGTGACACAGAGGGGTACACAGCGGGACACAGCAGTGGACAAAGCAGGACACAGCGGGGGACACAGCGAGGACACTGCGGGACACTGCGGGAGACACAGCAAGGACACAGCGGGACACAGTGGAACACAGCGGGACACAGCAGTGACACAGCAAGGGACCCAGCGGGACACAACCGGGGACACAGCGGGACACAGCGGGGCCACAGGGAGGACACAGCAGGACACAGCGGGGGACACAGCAGGAAACAGCGAGGGAAACAGCATCGATAGAGCGGGAACACAGCGGGACACAGCGGGGTACACAGCTGGGGACACAACGGGACACAGTGTGGGACATAGCGGGACACAACAGGACACAGTGGGACACAGCGGGACACAGCGGGGGACACAGCGATGACAAAGCGGGACACAGGGGGGGACACAGTGGGACAGAGCAGGGTAAACAGCAGGGGACACAGAGGGACTCAGCGGGGGACACAGGGGGGACACAGCGGGACACAGCGGGGGACACAGCGAGGACACATTGGGACACAGCGGGGACACAGCAGGACTCAGCGGGGGACACAGCAGTACACAGCGAGACACAGCGGTACACAGCGGAGCACAGCAGGGACACAGCGGGGGACAAAGCAGGACACAGCGGAACACAGCGGGGGACACAGCGGGGGACACAGAGGGGTACACAGCGGGACACAGCAGTGGACAAATCAGGACACAGTGAGGGACACAGCGAGGACACTGCGGGACTCTGCGGGAGACAAAGCGAGGACACAGCGTGACACAGCGGAACACAGCGGGACACAGCAGGGACACAGCAGGGGACACAGCGGGACATAGAGGGGGACACAGCGGGACACAGCGGGGGACACAGCGGGACATAGCGGGACACAGCGGGGGACACAGCGATGACAAAGCGGGACACAGCGGGGATATAGCGGGACTCAACACGGTCACAGCGGGATACAGCAGGACACAGCGGGACACAGCGGGGACACAGCAGTGGACACAGCGGGACAAAGCGGGGGACACAGCGGGACACAGCGGGGGACACAGGGGCGACAAAGGGGACACAGCAGGGGACACAGCGAGGACACAGCGGGACACATATGGGACACAGCGGGAATCAGCAGGGGACACAGGGGGACACAGCGGGGACACAGCAGGGGACACAGTGGGACAGAGCAGGGGACACAGCAGGGGACACAGAGGGACAGAGCGGGACACAGCAGGGGACACAGGGGGGACACAGCGGGACACAGCGGGGGACACAGTGAGGACACATTGGGAAACAGCGGGGAAACAGCGGGACTCAGAGGGGGACACAGCAGTACACAGCGGGACACAGCGGGGCACAGCAGGGACACAGCGGGGGACACAGCGGGAAACAGCGAGGGACACTGCGGGGGACACAGCGGGACACAGTGTGGAACACAGAAAGTACACAGGGGGACCCAGAGGGACACAGCGTCGATACAGCGGGGACACAGCGTGACACAGCAGGGTACATAGCTGGGGACACAACGGGACACAGTGGGGGACATAGCGGGACACAGCGGCACACAGCGGGACACAGCGGGTCACAGCGGGGACAAAGCGGGGGACACAGCGCGAAACAGCGAGGGACACTGCGGGGGACACAGCAGTACACAGCGGGACACAGCGGGACACAGAGGGGAAAGAGCATGGACACAGCGGGGGACAGAGCGAGACACAGCGGGGGACACAGAAGAGTACACAGCGGGACACAGCGGGGAAAAAAGCGAGACCACAGCGGAACACAGCGTGGGACACAGCGAGGACACAGTGGGACACAGCGGGACACAGTGGGGACAAAGCCGTAGACACAACGGGACACAATGGCGGACACAGCGGAACACAGCAGGGGACACAGGGAGGACACAGCGGGAGCCAGCGGGACCCAGCCTCGATACAGCGGGGACACAGCGGGACACAGCGAGGTACATAGCTGGGGACACAACAAGACACAGCGGGGGACACAGCGAGGACACAGCGGGACACTGCGGGAACATAGCGGGACACAGCGGGGTACAGAGCGGTACACAGCGGAACACAGCTGGGGACATAGCAGGGACACAGCGGGACACAGCGGGGACCCAGCGAGGACACAGCGGGACACAGCGGGGGACACAGCGAGGACACAGCAGGGGACACAGCAGGGGACACAGCGGGACACAGCGGGGAACACAGCGAGGACACAGCGGGACACAGCGGGACACAGCGTCGATACAGAGGGGACTCAGCGGAGGACACAGCGGGGGAAACAGCGGGGGACAAAGTGGGACACCACGGGACACAGTGTGACACAGCGGGACACAGCGGGGACACTGCGGGGACACAGCAGGACAAAGCGGGGGACATAGCGTGACACAGCGGCACACAGCGGGGGACACAGCCGGACACAGCGGGGGAAACAGTGGGGGACACAGTGGGACACGGTGGGACACAGCGGGGGACACATGGGGAACACAGCGGGACACAGCGGGGGACACAGCAGTATACAGCAGGACACAGCGGGGACACAGCAGGGACACAGCAGGGGACACAGCAGGACACAACGGGACACAGCGGGGAACACAGCGGGACACAGAGGGGGACACAGAGGGGTACACAGCGTGACACAGCTGGGAACACAGCGG
>NW_012305746.1:0-2794 GCF_000151885.1 Dipodomys ordii
CTTCTTCTGTTTCTTCTGACTCTACTTCTGCTTCTCCTTCTTCTCCTTCTCTTTCTGCTTCTTCTGATTCTC
This sequence comes from Dipodomys ordii, assembly GCF_000151885.1. Taxonomy (NCBI): domain Eukaryota; kingdom Metazoa; phylum Chordata; class Mammalia; order Rodentia; family Heteromyidae; genus Dipodomys; species Dipodomys ordii. The sequence continues at coordinate 73 of NW_012305746.1, forward strand.
CTGCTTCTCCTTCTTGTTCTCCTTCTGTTTCTGCTTCTCTTTCTGCTTCTGCTTCTCCTTCTGCTGCTCCTTCTCCTTCTCCTTCTTCTGCTTCTCTCACTGCTTCTGCTTCTGCTTCTTTTGCTTATTCTTTTTCTTCTGCTTCAGCTTCTCCTGCTTCTGCTTCTTCTCCTTCTACTGCTTCTCCTTATACTTCTCCTTATGCTTCTCCTTATGCTTCTCCTTATGCTGCTTCTTCTTCTTCTTCGTCTTCTTCTTCTTCTCTTTCTTCTGCTTCTGCTTTTCCTGCTTCTTCTGCTTCTACTGCTTCTCTTTCTGCTTCTTGTCCTTCTCCTGTTTCTTCTCCTTCTGCTTCTCCTGCTTCCGCTTCTTCTGCTTTTCCTGCTTTTATTTCTGCTTCTCCTTCTGCTTCTGCTCCTTCTCCTTCTTCTGTTTCTTCTTCTTCTGCTTCTCCCGCTTGTGCTTCTTCTTCTTCTCCTGCTTCTCGTTCTGCTTCTCTTCGTTGGCTTCTCTTTCTATTTCTGCTTCTGCTTCTTCTGATTCTGATTCTTCTCCTTCTTCTCCTTCTGCTTCTGCGTCTTCTGCATTTCCTGCTTCTCCTTCTGCTTCTCCTTTCTGCTTGTGCATTTCCTTCTGCTTCTTCTTCTGCTCCGGCTTCTCCTTCTCCTTCTTCTGCTTCTCCGTCTGCTTCTGTATCTTCTGCTTTTCCTGCTTCTCATTCTGCTTCTCCTTCCGTTTCTCCTTCTCGATCATCTGCTATTCCGTCTGCTTCTCTTTCTGCTTCTGCATCATCAGCTTCTTCTGCTACTGCTTCTGCTTCTTCTGTTTCTTCAGCTTCTCCTTCTGCTTTTGCTTCTCTTTCTGCTTCTGCTTCTTCTTCTGGTTCTCCTTCTTCTTCTCCAGATTCTGCTTCTTCTGCTTCTCCAGCTTCTCCTTCTGCTTCAGGTTCTCCTTTTGCTTCTTTGGCTTCTTCTGCTTCTATTTCTGCTTCTCCTTCTGTTTCTGCTTCTCTTTCTGCTTCTGCTTCTCTCCTTCTTCTATTTCTTCCTCTTCTGCTTCTCCTGCTTCTGCTTCTCCTGCTTCTCTTCTGTTTCTCTTTATGCTTCTCCTTCTGCTTCTCCTTCTTCTGCTTCTACTACTGCATCTTCTTCTGTTTCAATCTCTCCTTCTTCTGCTTTTCATTCTGCTTCTGCTTCTCCTGCTTCTGCTTCTTCTGCTTTTCCTGCTTCTCCATCTCCTTCTCTTTCTGCTTCTGCTTATCCTTCTGTTTCTCCAACTCCTAATCCTTCTCTTTCTCCTTCTCCTTCATCTTCTTCTGCTTCTCTTGCTGCTTCTTCTTCTGCTTCTTCCTCTTTTTCTGTTTCTTCTTCTTCTGCTTCAGCTTCTGCTTCTTTTGCTTCTCCTTCTGCTTCTGCTTCTGCTCTTCTCCTTGTTCTGTTTCTTCTGCTTCTGCTTCTCCTGCTTCTTCTTCTTCTGCTTCTCCTACTTCTCCTTCTGCTTCTCCGTCTCATTCTCCTTCTCCTTCAATTTCTCCTTCTTGTGCTTCTCATTCTGCTTCTGCTTCTCCTGCTTCTTCTTCTTCTGTTTCTCCTTCTGCTTCTCCTTCTGCTTCTCTTTCTGCTTCTTATTCTGCTTCTGCTCCTCCTACTCCTAATCCTTCTCTTTCTCCTTCTTCTTCTTCTGCTTCTCGTCCTGCCTCTGCTTCTTCTGCTTGTTCTGTTTCTTCTGCTTCTGCTTTTCCAGCTTCTCCTGCTTCTGCTTCTCCTTCTGCTTCAGGTTCTCCTTCTGGTTCTTGGGCTTCTTCTGTTTCTTCTGCTTCTGCTTCTCCTGCTACTGCTTCTTCTGCTTCTCTTTCTGCTTCTCCTTCTGCTTCTGCTTCTCCTTCTGCTCCTTCTCCTTCTTCAGAAAAAACTTCTTCTGCTGCTTCTCCCGCTTCTGCTTCTTCTGCTTCTGATTCTCCTGCTTCTCCATCTGCTTCTGCTTCTCCTTCTCCTTCTGCTCTTTCTGCTTCTGCTTCTGCTTCTTCTGATTCTCCAACTTCTCCTTCTTCTTCTCCTTCTGTTTCTGCTTCTCTTTCTCCTTCTGCATCTCCTTCTGCTGCACCTTCTGCTGCTCCTTCTCCTTCTTCTTTTTCTCCCTCTGCTTCGGCTTCTGCATCTTATGCTTCTTTATTTCTTCTGCTTCTGCTTCTCCTGCTTCTGCTTCTTATGCTTCTACTGCTTGTTCTTCTGCTTCTGCTTCTTCTGATTCTTCTGCTTCTACTCCTTTTGCTTCTCCTACTCCTCATCCTTTTCTTTCGCCTTCTCATTCTTCTTCTGCTTCTCCTGCTGCTTCTGCTTCTGCTTATTCTACTATTTCTGTTTCTTCTGCTTCAGATTGTGCTTCTTCTGTTTCTCCTTCTGCTTCAGATTCTGCTTCTGCTTCTTCGGCTTCTCCTGTTTCCTCTGCTTCTGCTTCTCCTGCGTCTTCTGTTTCTCCTGCTTCTCTTTCTGCTTCTGCTTATCCTTCTGGTTCTCCTACTCCTAATCCTTCTCTTTCTCCTTCTCCTTCTTCTTCTTCTGCTTCTCCTGCTGCTTCTTCTTCTGCTTCTTCTGCTTTTTTTGCTACTTCTTCTTCTCCTTTCCGCTTCTGTTTCTCCTTCTGCTTCTGCTCTTCTCCTTCTTCTGCTTCTGCTTCTCCTGATTCTTCTTCTTCTGCTTCTCCTACTTTTCCTTCTCCTTCT
>NW_012305747.1:0-2794 GCF_000151885.1 Dipodomys ordii
TGTTCCCCGCTGTGTCCCGCTGTGTCCACCGCTGTGTCCCCAGCTGTGTCCTCGCTGTGTCCCTGCTGTGTCCTGCTGTGTCCTCACTGGGACCACCACTGTGTGTCGCTGTGTCCACCGCTGTGTCCCGCTGTGTCCAGCTGTGTCCCGCTTTGTCCCCGCTGTGTCCCGCTGTGTCCCGCTGTGTCCCCGCTGTGTGCCTGCTGTGTCCCGCTGTGTCTCCCGCTTTGTCCCGCTGTGTCCCACTGTGTCCCCGCTGTGTCCCGCTGTGTCCCGCTGTGTCCCCGCTGTGTGCCCAATCTGTCCCGCTGTGTATCCCGCTGTGTCCAGTTGTGTCACCGCTGTGTCTCGCTGTGGCCACTCTCTGTCTCTGCTGTTCCCGGCTGGGTCCCCCGCTGTGGCCCGCTTTGTCCCGCTGTGTCCCCCGCTTTGTCCTGCTGTGTCCCGCAGTGTCCCCGCTGTGTCCCGCTGTGTAACACTGTGTCCCGTGGTGTCCCACTTTGTCCCACGCTGTGTCCCCCGCTGAGTCCCCTCTGTGTCGCCTCTGTGTCCCCCTGTGTCCTCGCTGTGTGCCCCGCTGTCTCCTGCTTTGTCTCCCGCTGTGTTCCGCTGTGTCCCGCTGTGTACCTCGCTGTGCCCAGTTTTGTCTCCGCTGTGTCTCGCTGTGTCCCACGCTCTGTCCCACACAGTGTCCCGCCTTGTCCCGCGCTGTGTCCCGTTGTGTCCCCCGCTGTGTCCCGCTGTGTCACCCCTGAGTCCCCGCTGTGTCACCGCTGTGTCCCGCAGTTTCCTCGCTGTGTCCCCTGCTGTCACCCTCTCTGTCCCCTGCTGTGTCTCACGCTTTTTCCCCGCTGTGTCCCACTGTGTCCCGCTGTGTCCGGCTGTGCCCCCACTGTGTCCCGTTGAGTCCACAGCTGTGTAACACACTGTGTAACGCTGTGTCCCCGCTGTATCGACGCTATGTCCCGCTGTGTCCCGCTGTGTCCTCGCTGTGTTTCCCGCTGTGTCCCGCTGTGTCCCCCGCTGTGTCCCCCGCTGTGTCCTCGCTGTGTCCCCTGCTGTGTCCCGCTGTGTCCCACTGTGTCCCCGCTGTGTGCCTGCTGTTTCCCGCTGTGTCTCCCGCTTTGTCCAGCTGTGTCCCCACTGTGTGCCCGCTGTGTCCTGCTGTGTACCCCGCTGTGTCCAGCTGTGTCACCGCTGTGTCTCGCTGTGGCCACTCTCTGTCTCCGCTGTCCCCCGCTGTGTCCCCCGCTGTGTCCCGCTGTGTCCCGCTGTGTCCCCCGCTTTTTCCTGCTGTGTCCCGCAGTGTCCCCGCTGTGTCCCGCTGTGTCCCCCGCTGTGTCCTCGCTGTGTCCCCCGCTGTGTCACCAATGTGTCCCGCTGTGTCCTCGCTGTGTCCCGCTGTGTCTCGCTGTGCCCCCACACTTTTCCGTTGTGTCCACAGCTGGGTACCATGCTGTGTAACCCTGTGTCCCCGCTGTATCGACGCTGTGTCCTGCTGGGTGCCGTTGTGTCCTCGCTGTGTTCCCCGCTGTGTCCCGCTGTGTCCCCCGCTGTGTCCCCCGCTGTGTCCTCGCTGTGTCCCCTGCTGTGTCCCGCTGTGTCCTCACTGGGTCCCCCACTGTGTCCCGCTGTGTCCCCCGCTGTGTCCTGCTGTGTCCGCTGTGTCCCCGCTGTGTGCCTGCTGTGTCCCGCTGTGTCTCCACTTTGTCCCGCTGTGCCCCACTGTGTCCCCGCTGTGTCCCGCTGTGTCCCGCTGTGTCCCCGCTGTGTGCCCGCTGTGTCCCGCTGTGTACCCCGCTGTGTCCAGCTGTGTCACCGCTGTATCTCGCTGTGGCCACTCTATGTCTCCTCTGTCCCCCGCAGTGTCCCCGCTGTGTCCCGCTGTGTCCCCAGCTTTTTCCTGCTGTGTCCCGCAGTGTCCCCGCTGTGTCCCGCTGTGTAACACTGTGTCCCGTGGTGTCCCAATTTGTCCCACGTTGTGTCCCCCGCTGAGTCCCCTCTGTGTCGCCGCTGTGTCCCCCTGTGTCCTCGCTGTGTCCCCTGCTGTCTCCCGCTTTGTCTCACGCTGTGTTCCGCTGTGTCCCGCTCTGTGCCCGCTGAGTCCCCAGCTGTGTCCCGCTGTGTCCCGCTCTGTACCCCGCTGTGTCCTGCTATGTTCCCGCAGTGTCCCCGCTGTGTCCCGCTGTGTCTCGCTGTGTCCTTGCTGTGTCCCCAGCTGTGTACCCCACTGTGTCCCGCTGTGTCCCTGCTGTATCGACGCTGGGTCCCGCTGTGTCCCGCTGTGTCCTCCCTTTGTCCAACGCTGTGTCCCGCTGTGTCTACTGCTGTGTCCCCGCTGTGTCCCGCTGGGTCCAGCTGGGTCCCTGCTGTATCCACGCTGGGTCCCGCTGGGTCCTGGTCTGTCATCCCTGTGTCCCCCGCTGTGTACCGCTCTGTCCCCTGCTGTGTCTCTGCTGTGTCCCCGCTGTGTCCCGCTTTGTCCCGCTGTATACTGCTGTGTCCCCCGCTGAATCAAGCTGTGTCCCAATGTGTCCCAATGTGTCCTCGCTCTGTCCCCCGCTGTGTCCCGCTGTGTCCTCCCTGTGTCCCCCGCTGTGTTCTTGCTGTGTCCCCCGCTGTGTACCGCCCTGTCCCGCTGTGTCCCCCGCTGTGTCCCCCTGTGTCCCCCGCTGTGTCCCGCTGTGTCCTCGCTGGGTCTCCCGTTGGGTCCCGCTGTGTCCCCCGCTATGTCCCGCTGTGTACCGCTGTGTCCCCCGCTGTGTCCTGTTGTGTCCCCAGCTGTGTACCCCGT
>NW_012305748.1:0-2793 GCF_000151885.1 Dipodomys ordii
ATCATTCTTATGCTGCTTTACCTGCTTCTCTTTCTGCTTCTCCTTCTGCTTCTCCTTCTCTTTCTCCTTCTCCTTCTTGTTCTTCTGCTTTTCCTTCTGCTTCTGCTACAACTGCTAGTGCTTCTAATTCTTCTGTTTCTTCTGCCTCTCCTTCTGCTTTTGATTCCTTCTCTTTCTGCTTCTGCTTATCCTTCTCTTTCTTCTACTCCAAATCCTTCTCTTTCTCCTTCTCCTTCTTCTGCTTCTGCTTCTCCTGCTGCTTCCTCTTCTGCTTCTTCTGATTTTTCTATTTTTTCTACTTCAGCTTCTGCTTATTCTGCTCCTCCTTCTGCTTCTCCTTCTGCTTCTGCTTCTGCTCTTATCCTTCTTCTGCTTCTGCTTCTCCTGCTTCTTCTGCTTCTGCTTCTCCTGCTTCTCCTTCTGGTTCAAGTTCTGCTTCTGCTTTTTCTGCTTCTTCTCCTTCTGCTTCTCCTGCTTCAGCTTCTTCTGCTTCTCCTGCTACTCTTTCTCCTTCTCCTTCTGCTTGTTTCTACTTCTGCTTCTGCTTCTGCTCTTCTCCTTCTTCTGTTTCTTCTGCTTCTGCTTCTCCTGCTTCTTCTGCTTCTGCTTCTCCTTCTGCTGCTCCTTCTCCTTCTCCTTCTTCTGCTTCTCCCACTGCTTCTGCTTCTTTTGCTTATTCTTTTTCTTCTGCTTCTGCTTCTCCTGCTTCTGCTTCTTCTGCTTCTACTGCTTCTTCTTATGCTTCTCCTTCTTCTTCTTCTTCTCCTTCTTCTTCTTCTTCTTCTTCTCCTTCTTCTTCTTCTTCTCTTTCTTCTTCTCCTTCTTCTTCTTCTTCTTCTTCTCCTTCTTCTTCTTCTTCTCTTTCTTCTTCTTCTTCTTCTTATCTTCTTCTTCTTCTTCTTCTTCTTCTTCTTCTTCTTCTTCTTCTTCTTCTTCTTCTTCTTCTTCTTCTTCTTCTTCTTCTTCTTCTTCTTCTTCTGCTTCTGCTTCTCCCGCTTCTGCTTCTTCTACTTCTCCTTCCTTTCCTCTGCTTCTGCTTTTTCTTCTCCTTATTCTGCTTCTCTTTCTGATTCTGCTTCTGCTTCTTCTGATTCTCCAACTTCTCCTTCTTCTTCTCCTTCTGTTTCTGCTTCTCTTTCTGTTTCTGCATCTCCTTCTGCTTCACCTTCTGCTGCTCCTTCTTCTGTTTCTCCCTCTGCTTCTGCTTCTGCTTCTTATGCTTCTTCTTTGTCTTCTGATTCTGCTTCTCCTGCTTCTACTTCTTATGCTTCTACTGCTTCTTCTTCTGCTTCTCCTTCTTCTGCTTCTACTTCTCTTTCTATTTATGCTTTTCCTGCTTGTTTTTCTGCTTCTTCTGCTGCTTCTCCTTCTGCTGCTTCTTCTACTTCTCCTTCTTCTTCTTCTCTTTTTGCTTCTCCTTCTGCTTCTGCTTCTTCTGTTTCTCCTGCCTGAATTTCTGGTTCTACTTTTTCTGCTGCTTCTCTTTCTGTTTCTGCTTATACTTCTGCTTCTGTTTCTGCTTCTTCTCTTTCGGCTTCTCTTGCTTCTGCTTCTTGTGCTTCTCCTGCTTCTCTTTCTGCTTCTCATTCCGCTTCTGCTTCTCTTTCTGCTTCTGATTCTCCTCCTTCTCCTTCTCCTACTTCTGCTTCTCCTTTAGCTTCTGCTTCTTCTGCTTCTCCTGCTTCTCCTTCTGCATCTCCTTCTGCTTGTGCTTGTCCTTAGGCTTCTTCTTCTGCTTCTGCTTCTCCTTCTCCTTCTTTTGCTTCTGCTTCTTCTGCTTTTCCTGCTTCTCCTTCTACTTCTGCTTCTTCTGCTTCTCCTTCTGCATCTTATTCTGCTTCTGCTTCTCCTTCTCCTTCTTCTGCTTCTCCTTCTGATTCTCCTTCTGCTTCTTTTTCTTCTGCTTTACATGCTTCTCTTTCTGCTTCTCCTTCTGCTTCTCCTTCTGTTTCTCCTTCTCCTTCTTGTTCTTCTGCTTTTCCTTCTGCTTCTCCTTCTGCTTCTGGTACAACGGCTACTGCTTCTACTTCTTTTGTTTCTTCTGCTTCTCCTTCTGCTTTTGATTCTCTTTCTGCTTCTGCTTCTCCTTCAGCTTGTCATTCTGCTTCTCCAGATTCTGCTTCTTCTGCTTCTCCTGCTTCTCCTTGTGCTTCAGGTTCTGCTTCTGCTTCTTCGGATTCTTATGCTTCTGCTTCTCCTGCTTCTGCTTCTTCTGCTTCCCCTCCTTCTCTTTCTCCTTCTGCTTCTGCTTCTACTTCTGATTCTGATTCTGCTTCTTCTGCTTCTTCTCTTTCGGCTTCTCCTGCTTCTGCTTCTTGAGCTTCTCCTGCTTCTCTTTCTGCTTCTCCTTCTGTTTCTGCTTCTCCTTCTGCTTCTGCTTCTTGTCCTTCTCATGTTTCTTCTGCTTCTGCATCTCCTGTTTCTGCATCTCCTGCTTCTCTTTCTGCTGCTCTTTCTGCTTCTCCTGCTGCTTTTCCTTCTTCTGCTCCTTCTTCTGCTTCTCTTTCTGCTTCTCCTGTTTCTCCTTCTCCTTCTCCTTCTCGTTCTTCTGCTTTTCCTTCTGCTTCTCCTTCTGCTTCTGCATCTTCTGCTTCTTCTGCTACTGCCTCTGCTTCTTCTGTTTTTTCTGCTTCTCCTTCTGCTTTTGCTTCTCTCTCTGCTTCTGCTTTTCCTTCTGCTTCTCCGGATTCTGCTTCTTCTGCTTCTCCTGCTTCTCCTTCTGCTTCAGGTTCTGCTTCTGCTTCATCTGCTTCTTCTACTTCTGCTTCTCCTGCCGATGCTTCTTCTGCTTGA
>NW_012305749.1:0-2793 GCF_000151885.1 Dipodomys ordii
TGTCCCCCGCTGTGTCCCCCGCTGTGACCCGCTGTGTCCCGCTGTGTCCCCCGCTGTGTCCCCACTGTGTGCCCCCTGTGTCCCACTGTGTACCCCGCTGTGTCCAGCTGTGTTCCCGCTGTGTCCACTGCTGTGTCCTGCTGTGTCCCCCGCTGTGTCCCGCTATGTTCCCGCAGTGTCCCCGCTGTGTCCCGCTGTGTCCCGCTCTGTCCCTGCTGTGTCCCGCTGTGTCCCCCTGTGTCCCCCGCTGTGTCCCGCTATGTTCCCGCAGTGTCCCTGCTGTGTCCCGCTGTGTCCCACTGTGTCCCGTGGTGTCCCAGTTTGTCCTTCGCTGTGTCCCCAGGTGAGTCCCCGCTGTGTCCCGCTGTGTCCCCCACTGGGTCCCGCTGTGTCCCCACAGGGTCACCGCTGTTTCCCGCTGTGACCCGCTGTGTTCCGTGGTGTCCCGCTTTGTCCCCCGCTGTGTCCCCCGCTGAGTCCCCGCTGTGTCCCCCGCTTTGTACCGCTGTGTCCGTGCAGTGTCCCCGCTGTGTCCCGCTGTGTCACACTGTCCCGTGGTGTCCTGCTTTGTCCCCCGCTGTGTCCCCCACTGAGTCCCCTCTGTGTCGCAACTGTGTCCCGCTGTGTCCTCGCTGTGTCCCCCACTGTGTCCCGCTGTGTTCCCCGCTGTGACCCGTTGTGTCCTGCTGTGTCCCCCACTGTGTCCCTGCTGTCTCCCCGGTGTGTCACACTGTTTCCCGCTGTGTACTGCTGTGTCTCCCGCTGAGTTCCTCTGTATCCCGCTGTATCCCAATGTGTCCTCGCTGTGTCACGCTTGTCCTGCTCTGTCCCCGCTGTGTCCTGCTTTGTCCCGCTGTGTCCCCACTGTGTGCCCGCTGTGTCCCTCTTTGTACCCCGCTGTGTCCACTGTGTCCCCTCTCTGTCCTCTGCTGTCCCCCGCTGTGTCCCCCGCTGTGACCCGCTGTGTCCCGCTGTGTCCCCCGCTGTGTCCCCACTGTGTGCCCCCTGTGTCCCACTGTGTACCCCGCTGTGTCCAGCTGTGTTCCCGCTGTGTCCACTGCTGTGTCCTGCTGTGTACCCCGCTGTGTGCCGCTATGTTCCCGCAGTGTCCCCACTGTGTCCCGCTGTGTCCCGCTCTGTCCCTGCTGTGTCCCGCTGTGTCCCCCTGTGTCCCCCGCTGTGTCCCGCTATGTTCCCGCAGTGTCCCCGCTGTGTCCCACTGTGTCCCGTGGTGTCCCAGTTTGTCCTTCGCTGTGTCCCAGGTGAGTCCCTGCTGTGTCCCGCTGTGTCCCCCACTGGGTCCCGCTGTGTCCCCACAGGGTCACCGCTGTTTCCCGCTGTGACCCGCTGTGTTCCGTGGTGTCCCGCTTTGTCCCCCGCTGTGTCCCCCGCTGAGTCCCCGCTGTGTCCCCCGCTTTGTACCGCTGTGTCCGTGCAGTGTCCCCACTGTGTCCTGCTGTTTCACACTGTCCCGTGGTGTCCTGCTTTGTCCCCCGCTGTGTCCCCCACTGAGTCCCCTCTGTGTCGCAACTGTGTCCCGCTGTGTCCTCGCTGTGTCCCCCGCTGTCTCCCGCTGTGTCCCCCGCTGTATCCCGCACCCCACTGTACCGCTGTGTCCTCGATGTGTCCCCCACTGTGTCCAGATGTGTCCTCCGTGTATCCCAAGCTGTGTCCCGCTGTGTCCCTCTGTGTACACCGCTGTGTCCCGCTATGTTCCCGCAGTGTCCTCGCTGTGTCCCGCTGTGTCCCGCTTGTCCTCGCTGTGTCCCCCGCTGTGTCCCTTTGCGTCCCCAGCTGTGTACCCCGCTGTGTCCTGCTGTGTCCCCACTGTATCGACGCTGTGTCCTGCTGGGTCCCGCTGTGTCCTCACTGTGTTCCTCGTTGTGTCCCGCTGTGTCCCCCGCTGTGTCCCCGCTGTGTCCCTGCTGTGTCCCTGCTGTGTCGCGCTGTGTCCCGCTGTGTCCTGCTGTGTCTTCGCTGTGTCCCACGCTGTGTTCCACTGTGTCCCCCGCTGTGTCCCGCTGTGTCCCGCTGTGTCCCCGCTGTGTCCCGCTGTGTCCCCCGCTGTGTCCCGCTGTGACCCGCTGTGTCCCTACTGTGACCCTCTCTGTCCCCACTGTATTGACGCTGTGTCCCGGTGTGTCCCGCTGTGTGCGCACTGTGTTTCCGGCTGTGTCCCACTGTGTACCCCTCCGTATCCCCCGCTGTGTCCCTCTGTGTCCCCTCTCTGTCCCCTGCTGGTCCCCGCTGTGTCCCCCGCTGTGTCTCGCTGTGTCGCCCGCTTTGTCTCGCTGTGCCCCTGCAGTGTCCCCGCTGTGTCCCACTGTGTCACACTGTGTCCCGTGTTGTCCCGCTTTGTCCCCAGCTGTGACCTCACAGTGTTTCCCGCTGTGTCCTCTCTGTGTTCCCCGCTGTGTCCCGCTGTGTCCACCGTTGTGTCCACCGCTGTGTCCTCGCTGTGTCCCCCGCTGTGTCCCGCTGTGTCCTCGCTGGGTCCCCCGCTGTGTCCCGCTGTGTCCCCCGCTGTGTCCTGCTGTGTCCGACTGTGTCCCGCTCTGTCCCCGCTATGTCCCGCTGTGTCCCTCTGTGTCCCCGCTCTGTGTCCGCTGTGTCCCGCTGTGTACCCCGCTGTGTCCAGCTGTGTCCCTTTGTGTCACGCTGTTTCCCCACTGTGTCCCTGCTGTGTCCCTCTGTGTACCCCGCTGTGTCCAGCTTTGTCCCCACTGTGTCTCTCTGAGTCCCACGCTCTGTCCCACACTGTGTCCCGCAGTGTCCCGCGCTGTGTCCCGCTGT
>NW_012305750.1:0-2793 GCF_000151885.1 Dipodomys ordii
AAAAAAAAAAAAATAAAAAACTCCAGATTCTCTATATGAAAACAATAGAATAAGCATATCAATCAGCTTCAACATCATCTCAATAATATCAATAAAATACTTCTACTTCTCCAGCATATGCTTCTCCTGCTTCTCTTTCTGCTTCTCTTTCTGCTTCTCCTTCTCCTTCTTCTTCTGCTTCTCCTTTTGCTTCTGCTTCTCCTTCTGCTTCTGCTTCAATTTCTCCTTCTACTTCTCCTTCTGCTTCTGCGTCTTCTGTTTCTTCTGCTTCTCCTGCTTCTGGTTCTCCAGGTTCTCCTACTTCTCGTGCTGCTTCTCCTTCTGCGTCTCTTTCTGCTTCTGCTTATCCTTTTGCTTCTCCTACTCCTAATCCTTCTCTTTCGCCTTCTCCTTCTTCTTCTTCTTCTTCTTCTTCTTCTTCTTCTTCTTCTTCTGCTTCTCCTGGTGCTTCTGCTTCTGCTTATTCTACTATTTCTGTTTCTTCTGCTTCTGCTTCAGATTGTGCTTCTTCTGTTTCTCCTTCTGCTTCAGATTTTGCTTCTGCTTCTTCTGTTTCTTCTGCATATGCTTCTCCTGCTTCTTCTGCTTCTCCTGCTTCTCTTTCTGCTTCTCCTTCTGCTTCTGCTTCTCCTTCTGCTTCTGCTTCTGCTCTTCTCCTTCTTCTGTTTCTTTTGCTTCTGTTTCTTCTGCTTCTTCTTCTTCTGTTTCTTCTGATTCTACTTCTGCTTCTCCTTCTTCTCCTTCTCTGTCTGCTTCTACTTCTGCTTCTTCTGATTCTCCTGCTTCTCCTTCTTGTTCTCCTTCTGTTTCTGATTCTCTGTCTGCTTCTACTTCTGCTTCTTCTGATTCTCCTGCTTCTCCTTCTTGTTCTCCTTCTGTTTCTGATTCTCTTTCTGCTTCTGCTTCTCCTTCTGCTGCTCCTTCTCCTTCTCCTTCTTCTGCTTCCCCCACTGCTTCTGCTTCTGCTTCTTTTGCTTATTCTTTATGTTCTGCTTCTCCTGCTTCTGCTTCTCCTGCTTCTGCTTCTTCTGCTTCTCCTTATGCTTCTCCTTCTTCTTCTTCTTCTTCTTCTTCTTCTTCTTCTTCTTCTTCTTCTTCTTCTTCTTCTTCTTCTTCTTCTTCTTCTTCCTCTTCTTCTTCTTCTTCTTCTTCTTCTTCTTCTTCTTCTTCTTCTTCTTCTTCTTCTTCTTCTCTTTCTCTCTTTCTTCTGCTTCTACTTTTCCTGCTTCTTCTGCTTCTACTGCTTCTCTTTCTGCTTCTCATTCTGCTTCTGCTTCTCCTTCTGCTTCTCCTATTTCTTCTGCGGCTCTTCCTTCTCCTACTTCTACTTCTCCTTCTGCTTCTGCTTCTTCTGCTTCTCCTGCTTCTCCTTCTGCATCTTCTTCTGCTTCTGCTTCTCCTTCTGCTGCTTCTTCTGCTTCTGTTTCTCCTTCTGCTTCTCCTTCTGCTTCTTCTGCTTCTGTTTCTCCTTCTGCTTCTTCTGCTTCTCCTTCTGCTTCTCCTTCTGTTTCTCCTTCTCCTTCTCGTTCTTCTGCTTTTCTTTTTGCTTCTCCTTCTGCTTCTGCTGCAACTGCTACTGCTTCTTCTGTTTCTTCTGCGTCTCCTTCTGCTTTTGATTCTCTTTCAGCTTCTGCTTCTCCTTCAGCTTCTCATTCATCTTCTCCAGGTTCTGCTTCTTCTGCTTCTCCTGCTTCTGCTTTTGCTTCAGGTTTTGCTTCTGCTTCTTCGGATTCTTATGCTTCTGCTTCTCCTGCTTCTGCTTCTTCTGCTTCCCCTCCTCTTTCTGCTTCTCCTTCTGTTTCTGCTTCTCCTTCTGCTTCTGCTTCTTGTCCTTCTCCTGTTTCTTCTGCTTCTGCTTCTCCTGCTTCTGCTTCTTCTGCTTTTCCTGCTTCTCTTTCAGCTTCTCCTTCTGCTTTTCCTTCTCCTTCTGCTTCTGCTCCTTCTCCTTCTTCTGTTTCTTCTTCTTCTGCTTCTCCCACTTCTGCTTCTTCTGCTTCTCCTGCTTCTCGTTCTGCTTCTCTTCGTCGGCTTCTCTTTCTACTTCTGCTTCTGCTTCTTTGGATTCTGCTTCTTCTACTTCTTCTCTCCTTCTGCTTCTGCTTCTTCTGCTACTCCTGCTTCTCCTTCTGCATCTCCTTCTGCTTGTGCTTTTCCGTCTGCTTCTTCTTCTGCTTCTGCTTCTCCTTCTCCTTCTTCTGCTTCTCCGTCTGATTCTGCTTCTTCTGCCTTTCCTGATTCTCCTTCTGCTTCTCCTTCTTCTTCTCCTTCTGTTTCTCCTTCTCCTTCTCGTTCTTCTGCTATTCCTTCTGCTTCTGCATCTTCAGCTTCTTCTGCTACTGCTTATGCTTCTTCTCTTTCTTCTGCTTCTCCTTCTGCTTCTCCTTCTGCTTTTGCTTCTCTTTCTGCTTCTGCTTCTCCTTCTGGTTCTCCTTCTTCTTCTCCAGATTCTGCTTCTTCTGCTTCTCCTTCCGCTTCAGGTTCTGCTTCTGCTTCTTCGGCTTCTTCTGCTTCTATTTCTGCTTCTCCTTCTGTTTCTGCTTCTCTTTCTGCTTCTGTTTCTTCTCCTTCTTCTATTTCTTCTGCTTATGCTTCTACTGCTTCTCCTGCTTCTCCTTCTGTTTCTCTTTATTCTTATCCTTCTGTTTCTCCTTCTCCTTCTTCTGCTTCTCCTTCTGCTTCTGCTTCTCCTTCTGCATCTTCTTCTGTTTCAATTTCTCCTTCTGCTTTTCATTCTTCTTCTGCTTCTCCTGCTTCTGCTTCGTCTGCTTCTCCTGCTTCTCCTTCTCCTTCTTG
>NW_012305751.1:0-2793 GCF_000151885.1 Dipodomys ordii
TATTCTGTCCTCTTAACAATTAGTAAGTTTTAAAAGTTAGGAGTTTCCATAGAATTGAACTGTTTTCTGATTTAGTATGAGAAAATATTAATAAATGTTTTTTTCAAAATAATGGCAAGCATATTCTGAAAATATTGTATAGTTTGATAACATTCCAGTTGATGTCCCTCTGATAAAGAAAGGGGTAATTAATTCAAATTAGCAGCCAAAATGTTCATTTTTTTAAAAAGGTTATACACATAGAATAATATTTACTATACCAATACAGTGAAATTATATTTTATGCAGCTCATTTTTTAATTTAATTTTATTGTCAAGGTGATATATAGAAGGGGTTGTAGTAATTGTAAGGTAGTGAATACATAACATGTCGAACTTTTTACATCCTCCCTCATTTTTCTCAGACTATTCCTTCACCCCAATACTCCTGACAAGTTATAATGTAAATTTCCAGCATGTTGTCTGGTGAATATAGCTATTGCATTGGTTTGCTCTTTGTCCTTTGTCTTGCCATTTTGTTGTGCCTTTTCCCTTGCCAAATTAAGATAAATGTATATACAATACACAGGATACTGAAATCAAATACAGCAGGGGAAAATCCAAAGGGGAAAACACACACAAAAATGAAATCACATAGTACATTAAAAACAACAACCACAAAGAAAAACTTCTGTTTCAATATCCAGGAGTTCATTTTGCTCAGCATCATCTTATATGGTCATATATAAATAGTTGCGGCGAATGCCTTCTCGGTCAGCGAGGAAGAACGACCACCACACCAGGAGTCTTCTCAGATCACGCTTTATTGGAGAGCCTTTGAATTGATGGGAGAGCTTGAACGCGAGAGCGCGTGTACTCAAAACATGGCTGTTTATATAGGGAATAGGAACCATTTTTCCCATTGGTCGTCTGCCTTTCGCCGTCACCAGGTGCCACGGGATTGGCTAGGGACTCTACCTGGCTCGCCCATGCGCAAAGCCCAGGACCCACCGTCCTGCCAAGCACTGCCTAAGGGAGTTACCTCAAAACTGCAAGGAAGTGGGCGGCGCCTTCGCGCAGGCTCCCCACATGCCGCTGTACCCCGCTGTGTCCCCGGCTGTGTCCCCCGCTGTGTCCCGCTCTTTCCTGCTGTGTCCCGCTGTGTCCTTGCTGTGTACCCATTTGTGTCCCCTGTGTCCTCTCTGTGTCCCCCGCTGTGTCCCGCTGTGTCCCCATGTGTCAGGCTGTGTCCTCTTTGTGTATCCCTCTGTGCCCCGCTGTGTCCTCACTGTGTCACCCACTGTGTCCCTACTGTGACCCGCTGTGTCCCTGCTGTGTCCCTGCTGTGTCCCGCTGTGTCCTGCTGTGTCCCCGATGTCCCCCGCTGTGTCCCGTTGTGTCCCCGCTGTCTGCATGTGTGTCCCAGGTGTGTTCCGCTTTGTCCCCGGTGTGTCCCCGCTGTGTCCCGCTGTGTCCCCGCTGTCCCCCGCTGTGTCCCGCTGTGTCCCTGCTGTCCCCAGGGGTGTCCCCGCTGTCCCCTGCTGTATTCCCCTCTGTGTCCTGCTGTGTCCCGTTTTGTCCCGCTGTGTCCCGCTGTGTCCCCCCTGTGTCCCCGCTGTGTCCTCGCTGTGTCCCCCGCTGTGTCTCACTGTGTCCCTCCTGTGTCCCCGCTGTCCACAGCTGTGTCACCGCTGTCACCCGCTGTGTACCCCGCTGTGTCCACGCTATGTTCCGCTGTATCCCGTGTTTTCTGACTTTGTGCCCCGCTGTGTCCCCTGCTGTGTCCCCGCTGTGTCCTGCTCTGTCCCCATATGTCCCGCTGTGTCCCGCTGTGTCCCCCGCTGTGTCCCGCTGTGTCCCCCGCTGTGTCCGGTTGTGTTTCCCGCTGTGTCCCGCTGTGTATTGCTGTGTACCGGCTGTGTCCCGCTGTGTACCTATGTGTCCCCGCTGTGACCCGCTGTGTCTCCCTGCTATCCCCTGCTGTGTCCCCACTGTGTTCCGCTGTGTCCCCCCTGTGTCCCCGCTGTGTCCCTCTGTGTCCCTGGTGTGTCCTCGCTGTGTAGCTGCTATGTCTCTCTGTCCCCACTGTGTCCCACTGTGTCCTGCAGTGTCCCCATATGTCCCCTCTGTGTCCTCGCTGTATCCCCTGCTGTGTCCCACTGTGTCCCCTGCTGTGTCCCCGCTGTGTCCTAGCTGTGTCCCGCTGTGTCCCCTTTGTTCTCCGGTTAGTTCCCACTGTCCCCCGCTGTGTCCCTCACTGTGTACCTCTGTGTCCCGCTCTGTCCTCGCTTTGTCCCTGCTATGTCCCGCTGTGTCCGATGCTGTGTTCCACTCTCTCCCGCTGTGTGCAGCTCTGTGTCCTCCGCTGTGACCCCGCTGTGTCCCACAGTGTCCCGGTGTGTCCCGATTTGTCCCAAGCTGTATACAGCTTAAACACACTGTGCCCTTGCTAAATCCACGCTGTGTCCCGCTAGATACCCCGATGTGTCCCGTTGTGCCCCCGAAGTGTCCCAAGAGTGTCCCTTCATGTCCAACGGTATCCCGCTGTGTACAAAGCAATGTCCATCTCATATCAAGAAAGACCAACTATTTCCCGCAGTAGACACATTGTGTCCCGCTCAAACAAGTATCATGAAGGGCTGTATACCGAAAAGAAACGGGAATAGTCAAAAATTGTGTCTCGCTCTTAGGAAAAAAGTCACGCGATGAAAGAGCTATTAAACATATGTCAAACAGGGAATGTCCATGAGTAATACCAAGTGTAGTGAGGCAACTCAAAGATACATAGCTGGGTAGACGAAATACCCGAAGAAA